>NW_006408576.1:18714803-18727163 GCF_000296735.1 Chrysochloris asiatica
TCATACTTTGGACATATTGTCAGGAGGGACCAGTCACTGGAGAAGGATATCATGTTTGGTAAGGTGGAGGGTCAGAGAAAAAGAGGAAGACCCCCAATGGATGGACTGGCCAAGTAGAAGCATTGATGGGCTCAAAGGTGGCAATAGTAGTGAGGCAGGCTCAGGATTGGGCAGTGTTTCATTCTGCTGTGCATAGGGTCACTATGAGTCGGTACCGACTCGATGGCACCTAACAACAACAACAAGTGACCCAGACTCCATGCCTTCATTCTAAATTGTGAGGGATTCCTGAGTCTGTGTCTGGCAACCACTGCTATTCTAATCAGCTGTGTCGAGGAGAGCAGGATAATGGGATAAAATCAGCTGCCCCTCAGGTTCATGGGTGAGGTATTTCTTCCTGTATTTTTCCCCTAGAAGTAGACAGCTCTAGAATAGTAAGTGTGGAAAGAAGTTAAGGAAATTAATATTTGATGGCCTAAGTTTTTTTAATGGAGCTCAAGGTGATGTCATTTTCTAAGAGTGAGGGAGCAGAGGATGCACACGGATCTTTAAGTGTGTTGTAAAGTGTTGAGACCTTCTTCAGTAGGGAAACAGAAAAAAGAGTTAAGGTAGTTGTGGAAGACAGCAGATGGGTGGCCTGCCCTGCAGTTAATTCCCCTTTCTTCTAGCAAAAGCATATGGATTTTCTTTGAGAAACCATGCCCACTAAACAGCAAAAGTCAGCTGTGGCCCAGATTGAGATAGGAAACGTTGAGTTTCTCAGGTTGTCTGTCATTCAGTCTCAGCAAACCCATGAACTCGCCCAAGAGCCCAACTAGAACTTGGTTCCCATCACACAAAAGCCCCCATTTTGGCATTGAGAGGAATAATGCTTGTATCGTCCATTAAATGAAAGCAAATTCCGTGGATGAGAGTGGGCAGGACTTGTTTTCTCAGGAGTCGTTCTGAAGCAGGACCTCTCACCTGGAGTTCATGGGACACTAAGATCACACAGGCTTGAGGGGATGGGAACACCCTGAAACTGACATCAAAATTGTATGCACATGTGCATTTTTCTAGGGTTGAGAATTCATCATTTTTATTTTAGCTTCTCAAAATGTGACTCTAATGGTTCGGAGCCATGCTATGTAATATAAGGATTTTTGGGAGATACTACTAAGGCTGAAGCAATAAGACATTTTGAATGACTGAGCTAAGTGTGTATGAATCCTGGAACTCACCCTCACTGTGGCTTTTCGTCCACACTGAGGGGAAAATGGTTGTACGTATTGACATGAGTTAAAAGCAGTACCTGCATAGTTTTGTTGTGGGACACCCCTGTCAAAGTACTAAGCCTGGGCTTACAGCTCTGCAACACAAGATAAAGGAAGGTACCACAGAAGAAGGTGATATGTTGTTTTATCACACCCTTTCCACACTCTTCAGCCAAGACCCTAGCATCTCGGCAGCTACAGAGGCTATTGACACCATTGAATTTGCTCATGGGGTCAGGGATCCCAGCAGTTGACCTCAATGAGGGCATAATTAAGTTTCAGCTCCCTGAGCAGGTGAACATGAATTCATGTAAACACCTCTGGGGAAACCTCAGAAATATTTATGGAGTGGGGAGGGGAGAAAAGAATTCCTACTCATAAACACAGTGGGGGGTTGGAGCCATGCGTCTTTTATAATCTTTGGGTTGGGGACAGGGGAGGTTTGAAATCTGGACATATGAAGTCTCTGAGGAAGAGTTGTGTCTCTTGGTAGACCAAACTCCAGCTGAACTCAGTAGTTTGCTGTATCACATCCAGCTGGTACCTACCCTTCCATAGGCAGTCATTCCCACAGTGGGAGGAACAGGCTCACCCACTTACACCAGGTGCCAAGCATGATCCCTCTGTTCTGATGCTCTGGGTTATGTGGCCAGACCCCTAGCTTTCATTTAGATAGACTCTTACGAAGCACCCTGTAGATGTCATTTGGTCCATAGTCACCTTGGCAGGTGGGAAAAGCAAGTACTATTTTGCCCATTTAACCGATGAGGAAGCTAAGATTCAGAGGTTAAGGATTTTGCCCAAGATGCCATCGCTGACAGGTGGTATGAAGTCAAGACTGGAGTCTAGGCCTCCTCATTCCACACTCTAGGCTCTTCTCGAGCACTATGCCCACCCAGTGTTAGCTTACCAAATAAGCAAGGTAAGCATGGGCTTACTTATGCTTATGTAATGACTAATCTGTAGTGAACAATTTCACATGGGTTTCTACCCCCTGCACCCACCCACTCTGTGCTCTTGCTGCAGAAGCTGAATGGCCTCCTCAGAGAGCTACTATTTGCCTGTTGTTCTCCAAGGATGGATGAGGCCTGCTTGGATTTTGGGTCTGAGTGTTATCACCATAAATCTAGACAACGGCATGCTGGAGGAAGCCAGGTAGACAGAATTATTTGCTCATTTGTCTGTGTTTCCACAGTACTTTGTTCATTCCTTATTCTCCTTTATTTTATATCTCTGGGATCCACCTTACACAGAACCTGGTATGGAGTAAGCTCTCTCTAAATATTTATTATGTAAATTTCAAAAGAAAAAAAAAGAAGGATGTTCCTGTGCTTCACTAACTTTAAAATGCTAATCAGTTTGTATTATTTTCTCTGCAGTTTCTCCCCTTCCCCATGAATTGTTCTCAACCTCTGGGGCTTAGTTAATCCAAGCTGAGGTCTTTCCAACTCTGAGATAAAGCTGAGAAGTTTCAACAGACACTGCTGTTTCTTGTTGTCACAATATGTCACTGTTGAGAACTGGTGGTGGCCTGTATCTTGAAAAGACCACTATCCTGTTCCCTCAGTGCACCAGGCCCTTGGGAGTGCTGATCAGATGACCCACCTCTTGTCAACTCAAAGTGTCAACTTTCTTTCCCAGAGACCCACACCTTTTCCACTCTTGAAACTAAAGAGTTTTGTCACACTGCAAAACTGGGACTCTGCCCACCTCTTACAGTCTGATTAGCCCCCAGGGTGTCCAGGTTGCCACACAAAGGATTTAATTGTATATCCTACTTTATGGAGTAAGCCACTAGCCTTCAGAACTTAAAACATGATTTATCTTCTCAATGGCATCTAAGACTTTGTTTCTGCCTAGTTATTGCTGGAGTCTTGGTGTTACACTGTAGTTTAAGCACTGGACTGCTAACCATAAGGTCTGCATTACAAACCCACCAGCCGCTCTTCAGAAACCCTATACAGGGTCACTATGAGTTGGAACCGACTTGATGGCACTAAACAATTATTACTAGAGTGTGGTGGTGGGTCAATGGTAGATCAATGGTAGAAGTCTTGCCTTTCATGCTAGAGCCCTGGGTTCAACAAAGCAACCCACATCAACACACACACACACGTTAGATCTTCAGTGGGGCATTTTACTTCACTTCTTTCTATTCTCCAGAAGGCTGGGTGGTGTAAGCAGTTTGAAAATGGCTGCTAACCAAAAGGTTAGCAGCTAGAACCCACCAGTGGCTCTGCTGAAGATAGGCCTGTTTTCTCCTTCCATGAAGATTACAGCCAAGAAAAGGCTGTGGAGCTCCCTTCTGCTCTGTAACACACTGGGTTGCCATGAATCAGGGCTGATTCCAGAACCAGCCCCTCTCCTTTGAAGCATTCCACAGCTCACAGGTCAGGAGAAAATGGAGCAGACACATTACAGCCATGTAGCACTACTTTATTTGGTTAGACTCTGCTTTGAAGACACTTTCTCTGAATTCAAGGAATGAGGAAAAAAAAAAAAAAAAAGGACTTGTGAACACCTGCTGTGATTTCTTGGCTTTGATTCAGTGCATTCACCTTGATGTTGACACAGATGGTAACTGTTTCAAGAATACTTTATTCTTAACACATTTATTTCATTACGGTTTTACAAGGTTGTCACCCAAAAGTGCAGAGGTCTCATCTTTTCTCTTGGAAACCCACTGAACGTATTCCATTTTAACAAAATACCGATGTAAAATTGTAGACATTTCATATCATTAAATTCAGAGCCTGATTGATTTATCTGGTGGGGGAGGGGTGGAAATTTTTTGAATTTCTTTTTAAAGAAGTATTTGAATAATTTAAATAGTCATGAGTTTAATCTTTCTATCAAAAGAAAGGGGTTTTGCTTAGATGAGAAGCAGCTCTCAGCTCTGTGAAGGTTCTGAGCCAGCCCTTCAGGAGGGTTTGTTGAAAGGTTGATTGCTCTGACTTGCCAGTTTCTGAATGTCTAGATCAAAGGCACTCTTGTCAATTAATAAAAGTTCATGGAAGCACTCATTGCCCGGTGATGGCAATGGGTCTGTTCGGCCATTTGCTGGTTTCTAAGAGGCTATTAGTGTAGTGGTTATGAATCGAGCTGCTAATCTTACGGGGAGCAGTTCAAAACTACCAGCTGATCTGCGGGAGAAAGATGAGGTTTTCTGCTCTTGTAAAGATTTACAGCCTCAGAAACCCTGTACAGGGTTTCTATGAGTCGGAACTAACTCCATGGCACATAACAACAACAACAACAACAAGAGGCTCTTGCTCTGGGTAGTGTTTGGGGGACATTTGGACTGGCCACTCTTCTCATGAAAAGGCAGATGCCAGGGAGAGGTTGCTGCTTTGGTGGGTACATATGACCTATTCTGGCTTCACCAGATGCTGCCTTTGTTTCCCATGTTCCCCTCTGTACTGATGCCCACACCAGCTGTTCAGGAAGGAGCCAGCCTCCTTGCCTTACAAGATAGATGCTTTACTCTCCAAGGTTAGCTTTCTAAGAACAAATCACACCTGGGCCAGGGTTTCAGAGCCCAACCCACCCACTCCCGAAGTATGACCTCCTAGATGGGAGGCTTAGGCTCTCTTCCTGACCCAGACACAAATCCAGTGTTCTCATTAGTCAGCTAGGAAAGTTCTAAGGCTCTTCTAGCCTCATTGCCTGGTTGTCTACCTTCCACTCAGGGGCAAAGAGAATAAAAAGGTCCCATAAGGGGCTAGGCTGCCAGGGTAGAGGGAGAACCAGCTCTCAGGGAGTCAGGCAAACCCTCCCCAGCAGGGAAGGCAGTCTGTGCCTCAGGGGACAAGGAACCACAGTGGCCATCAAAAAAAACCTGGAATTATATAATTCCAGATGATCAGAGCTGGGGGAGGCTTCAAAGAAGCATCCAGGGCTCATTTCCAGAGACGGAAACTAGGCCTAGAAAGAAAAAGTAACAAGTTCTAAGTCCCATTGCAAGTTAATGAAAGAGCCAGGATTAGAACTTGGGTCTCCTAGCTTTCCAGTCCAGGGCTCTCTTTTTCTACCACACCCACTGCAAGAGAAAGAGGCCTCTTTCTTGGGGTGTACACAGGCTAGGGAAGGCAGGCGGGGCTGTGGCTCTGAGTTATCTCCAGCCTCTGTGGAAGGAAGAGTCAGATAAAGGTTAAAATTGAGACTCTATATCCTTGTTAACTCAAAGTGTGACCGGAGGTCCAGCAGTTCAGACTAAGAGACTTAGGGAGTCCTGCTGTGGTGCTTTAGGATAAGCACTTGACTGCTAACCACAAGGTTGGCAATTCAAACCCACCAGCCACTTCTTGGAAATTCTACACAGGATCGTTATGAGTCGGAACCAACTTGACAGCACTTAACTACAAGCTGAAGCTGGAGTCCTGTAGCACTGTAGGATAAGCACTGGACTGCTAACCTCAAGGCTGGCAGTTCAAATCCACCAACCATACCTTGGAAACTCTACACAGGGTCGCTATGAGTCACAACTGATTTACAGCATTTAACAAGAAGCAGAATCTGAGAAGCCGTGGTGAAATAATTAGTTAAGCATTGGGTTACTGACTGAAAGGTTGGTGATTCGAACCCACTAGCCACTCTGCAGAAGAGAGCTGAGGTTGCCTGCTCCCACAAAGATTTACAGCCTCAGAAACTCTATGGAGGGACAGTTCTACTCTGTCCTATAGGCTCGTTAAGACATCTGCTGCCGCATCCTGAAGGGCTATAAGATGTGTTATAGGCCCCAAGGCATCCAATTCCAGGTGGCCTCCCTTGTGTTACCTCAGAGCTGCCAAGCCTTTGGGTCCCATGTCCCAGGACCAGTGCTTCTCTTCTGCCTTCCCCTGAGGGGAGAGTGGGAAATAGAAAGGGCAGAAGTTTCAGACTCTAGGAGAATCTTCCAGACAGTCTCTCTCTGGAGAATGAGAGAAGCGGTTTCTCTGAGCTACTTTCACTCCCTTAACCAGCACTTGTGGATCAGGATCTAGCCTGCCTTCTACACTCAAACTGCCCAGCTGACCACCCTCCCCCAATAAGCATTATGGCCAGCATCCGGCCATGGACAGACTGTCTGTATATAAGTTTGGAAAGGTCCGTTTTGAAAAATCTAGACGTAACTAGGCTTTCAAGGTGGTTCAACTCTCATGAGAACCTAGAGCAGAGAAGTGGAGTGTCTACCCAACAGCCAAGGTTCCTACAAGGCTTAGTGGTGTGGGGTAGGGTTTCTGAAGAAGCCTCGGAGTTGAGGCTGCACATGAGATTGTTGAGTGACTTCAAGGCTGCTGTCCTCATGGGTCCTGCGTGTGGCCAGGTCTCAACGGCAGTACTCCCGTTCAATGCTCGCCATCAGCTCCTCCTCTGAGTAGTCGTACACGACGGCCGGTGGCCTCTCAGGCCTTTTGTGATTGTTGTTTGGGGTTCTATAGGTGATAAACAAGGATAGGGATGTTAGGAGGCAAAATGTCTCCCTCAAGCTCATCATCTGTACCAGACAACTACAATGGTCTCTTATTGATCTCTGATCCATCCTGAAACCAAAATTGAAAATCTTTCCAGTTTCCCATACCCTAGAGACGCCTTTCAAAATCTCTTGTTGTTGTCAGGTGCTGCAGAATCAGTCTGACTCATAGTTACCCTGCAAGGAATGGTCCTACAGCACCACAACAGGACTCTCAAAATCTCTTAGTCTAACATAAAGACATGGGTCAGGTCCCTGCCTGTTCCTCTAGTTTCAGTTCCCCCTACTTAAGGGAGCTTCAAAAAGTCTTTGGAAAAATCCATTGTCTTCTACTTCCATTTTTTCCACAAACTTTTTGAAGCCCTTCATATTATCTGCCAAGACCTTATACTTGAGTAGGAAGCCAGGCATGCAGTTTGGCTCTGTGGCTGGAGAGACAGGAAGGTCTCTGAACCCCAGGTCTATTACTCACTAGCTCAGTGACCTTAGACAAATATTTACTCTCTGGGCATCTTGGTTTTTCTTCCTCCCTCTCCCGCCTCTAAACTGGAGTCCTGGAGTCCTGGTGTGGCACTGTGGGTTAATGCCCTGGCTTGCAAGGTCGGTTGGAACCACAAGGTCGGCGGTTCAATCTCACCAGCTGCTCCTTGAAAACCCTATATGGGGTAGCTATGAGTTGGAACTGACTTGACAGTACTTAACAACAAATAATAGCTTTGCTTTATTCATAGGTTTGTTCTGAGAAGTAGGTAAGATAATGCACTAAGAACTTGTAACTTGTGGCATAGAACTTGACACATTGTATAATTAAGTGCTGTCAAGTTGGTTCCAACTTATAGTGACCCTGTAAGGTTGTTCAAGCTCACCAGCTGCTTCTTGGAAACCCTAAACAGGGTCACTACGATGGCACTAACAACAACAGCAGAGTAGGGGTGGGAAACATCTGGCCTGTGGCCTGTATAAGGCCCACAAAATCATTTGGTCTAGCCCTGCCAAGGCTACCACAGGAAGGACTCAAAATTCAATTAATCTAGAAGCTTTTTTCATAGCAATATAAATTCATATTAAGTGAATCAATAATAATAATGTAAATTTTGAGGGACAAGTAAGGAATGCCCACTATGGGATAGACAGGACACATATGAGTACATGATGGGACAGACACATATGTTTCTTGCCTGGTGGCTGCCCATGGCCCATCTGCCTGTACTGTGATGACTTAGAGGACAGTCAGCGCTGGGAAGGCTGGGAGTATACGCATTATGAAAGTGTTAACACACACTGACAAAACTATGGCAATCTGGTGATGATGAGATGAGATGCAATGACATGATTCTTTGTGATGTCGATGGCCTTGCCTCCGATGATTGATGACAATGTTGTCAACTTACTTGTCGACACAGATGATAACTCCAATACAATCCTTATCCACATATCCACGGTCAACAGTCCTCACAAAAACAGAATCTCAGATGAAGATTAAGAAAATTACAGTACACAAAAAGACCTCAAGAGTCGATGATACCAACATTGGATATGTTTCAAATCCAACATGCAGGATTAGAACAGAGAACAAAGCAAAATAATCATGTCACTAATGACACACACACTAGATGGTTATTAAACTTAAGTGGTGTGACATCCTACAGTTGGCAACTACAAAGAAAATGAAAGTTGATGTAGAATGTTGATCTTTCCAAGAGAAATGGACAAATGATTCCTTTTTGTTGTTGAATTCAATGGCAAACCTGTGTATCTAGTTTGTGGCGATACATTAGTAGTCATGAAAAAAAACAATCTTGAGCATCATTACAGCTCAGAACATGATAAACTCAATGACTTGGGAGAACACATGAGTCTGGATAAAATCAATGCTCTTCAGTGAAGTTTGGAATCACAACAAGCCACGTTCACTAGGCCTTGATGTGACAGAGACAACACTATTCAGATGAGTTATGTAGTGAGTAAGCAGAGGCTTCATGAAGAGGGAGAGTTTGTGAGAGAGTGCATGGTGGCTGCTGCGGAGTTGTTAGCACTAGACAAAGTAAGACTGTTTCAGAGTGTTAGTTTGTCTCAGAGAATCATCTCAGATCACATTACTGATGTAGCATAAGATATTATAAAAACATTGAAGGATTCTGAAGGAGATTTCCAATTTTTTCTCTCTGGCTGTGACAAGACAACGGATATAACAAACACCGCCCAACTGGCCATTTCCATTCATGAGATAACTGCAGAGATTGACACACGAGAGGAACTACTGTCACTGGAAGCCATGCATGACACTACAAGAGGTGAGGACTTGTTTGGGAGACTTGTTTTATCAATGAAAAGCTTGAGCTAACATTTGAAAAGTGAAGTGATCTTACTATAGATGGAGCTCCAGCCATGGTTGGCTCGCAGAAAGGGTCAATTGCATTTGTCGTGAAAGAACTGAATCGTTTCAGTCAGTTTGATCCAGGTGATTTAATTATATACCACTGCACCATACACCAAGAAAGTCTCTGTGCAGTCATTGCAGCTCAACAGTGTGATGCCAACAGTAGTGTTATGCATAAATTTTGTCAAAAACAGAGATTTTAACAACTGCCAGTTTAAGGAGTTAGTGAATGAACTTGACTCTGAATACGGTGATCTTGTTTACCACTGTTAAGTGCAGTGGCTGAGTCAGGGAACATGATCATGAAATTTTATGAACTGTGGGATGAAGTCAAGCAGTTCATAGAGATGAATGAAAAACCTGTCAGGGAACTCAATGATAGTAAGTGTCTGTGTGATCTAGTGTTCATGGTGAACATTGCAAAGTACCTCTCAGAACTGAACGTCAAGCTGCAGGGCCCAACCTGCTTCTCAGCTCCCTGCTTTCAAATGTGAAATCATTTGAAGCTAAATTAAGGCCATGGTAAGTACAACTCAAAAGGAATAACATGGTGCATTTTCCCACTCTGGAAAGACAAAAGCCTTCTACCACACTTGAATATGCTGGTGAATATGTGAAACCAATTGAGGCATTTAATGAAAGACTCAGGGACATGAAGACTAAAAACATGGAATTGAACATCTTTGTTACATCATTCAGTGTGGAACCAGCTGATGTACCTGATGATCTATAACAAGAAATCATTCAGCTGCAAAGCAATGATGAGCTGAAAGCTAGGTAAAATAACCTTCCACTGCTTGAGGTCTATAAACATTACATAAGCAATGATGAATTTCCCACTTTGCAAAGACATGTATTGAAATATACATCTGTGTTTGGAACAACTTACTGCTGCAAGCAGTTCTTTTCAAAACTTACCATCGCAAATAGTTGACTGTGCTCCAGACTGACCTACACAAACCTGGAAAAGCAGTTGTGAGTAGCAACATCATCAATACCAGATAATATCACATGCTTCAACTAAGATAAACAGTTCCAACCATCACTTTTATTATTACCGTTAAGTGTCATTGAGTTTGTTCTGACCCATAGCAACCCTGTATAGGGTTTCCAAAGAGTGGCTGGTGAGTTTGAACAGGCAACTTGGCAGTTCAAACTGACCTTGTGGTCGAGTGCTTATGTTACAGTGCTACACCGGACTCCTACCATCACATTTGTTGTTGTTGAGTGCCTTACAGTCGGTTCTAACTCATAGCAACTCTGTATAGGGTTTCTGAGGAGTGGGTGGTGAGTTTGAACTGCTGACCTTTCAGTTCAAACCGACCTTGAAGTTGAGTGCTTATCCTATGGTGCTACACCATCACATTAGGTGTGAGTTAACCAAACATTTGACTAAACATAGCCAGCTAATTTTTAAGTTGATAATTTTGTATAGCCCACAAATGATGTTATAAATATTCAAATGTCTCTTTGCAGAAAAAATGTTCCCTACCCCTGCTGTATAGAGTTTTCAAGGAGCAGCTGGTGAGTTTGAACTGCTCACCCTGTGGTTTACAGTTTAGTACTTATTCTATAGTGCCATGCTAGAAGTCCTTAATAAATGTGAACTAGTATTACGATGTTCACCTGCCTGATTTAGTCTCTGAGCCTGTATCTCTCTGGGAAGTCTCACAAGGAACTGGTGTGGTAGGATAGGATTGGGTGTTAATGGGTTTCTGGCCACTCTCTCTCAAACACTTGATATATGACCCTAGAGCAGAGTTTCTGTTCCCTGCTGCCTGAGCTCCTGAAAGTGAGGACAAGCCAGCCTCGACCCTGTCGCCTGTCAGCCCATCCTCCTTTGCCTGACATTCTGCATTTTTTCATTGTGAGGGGCTTTGCTTGAGGGGTAGTTTGTATTTAAAAAGAGAACTGTGTCTGGAAAATGAGTTGGGACTTGCAGAAAAATGGGAGTTACGAAAGCTTGGGGGTGTAGCTGGAGGCGACAGAAAGAACTTCTGGTCTACTAGAATAGAAAATATGTTTCCCTGTACTTACTCGGAGACACTGCTGCTCTCTGCGTAGTCTTCAGTACTCTGTTTGGGGGTCACCTTGAGAAGGAAAAAAGGAAAAGGCATCAGAAGGTTGGCAACAGTAAAGCCTATTTAGCCTTCTGGCTTCATGCTGACTGAAAGATGATGTCCACTATGTTCAGTGTCAAAGCTGGAAAGCCTCTTTCAGACTGTCTAGTTCCATGTGCTCCCTTTACAGGATAGGAAAGTGAGGAGAGTGAATTTACAAAGCTCACATAAAGAGTGAGTGCAGACTGGGATTAGACTCTCTGTCTCCAGGACTGCTGCTTGGTGTGATACAGCCCTGTCTATCGCCTCAGGAAATGATGTGATCTTAACCACAATCTAGGCCATTCCCTGGACAATCCTAGGCACTTTTTAATCTTGATAAGTCTCAGCTCCCCCACTTATAATATCAGATCTTTTCTCTCTCTCTCTGCTCTATTCTCAATATTTTCTTTAGCTCTGTCTTCCAGCTCATCAATCCTCTCTTTATCTCTGTCTACTCTCCTGTTAAACCAATATCATCAGAATCTTTTATTTTGTTTAATTTATTTTCCAATTCTAACAGTTATGTTTGGTCAAACTTCCGGCAAGATGGCAGACTAGGCCAATGCACACAAGGACCCTCTACAACAAAGATACAAAAGACAAAACAAAAGAGACACACTTGAAAATGCTGGCACCCTGAATTTCAGAGGAAATGTTAGAGAGGTAGACAGACTGCTTAGTGGGAGGAGAAGCTGAACAAGGATGGTGAGAGAGGGTGACTAATTAGTGACTGGCTGGCCAGACAAGGCTCAACCATCGAGTGAGCAGCTTTGCAGTAGAGGGAGGTCTGGCAGAGCAGATTCCTGAAGGCTACAGGAAAGGTGCAATTTCTTCTGGTGACCATAAGTATGGCCAGCTCCCAGCCTCATCACAGTCCCTGCTCTCCAGTTCAGAGCCACATGGTTGGGAGCCATACCAGTGTGATTTGGGGGCTGATTGCGACAGTTTGGTGTGTTGCTTTGGTGCCTGGATTCAGGTCAGCTCATCTCCAAATTTACAAAACCTGCAGAGCCACCAAACCAGTAACCCTATCCCTAGTTTCCCTGTTAACAGACACTAAAACCAGTTCCATCAAGGCCCCCCATAAACGACTTCTGATTGAGTGCTCTGAACACAGGTAACACTGAGGCCAATAGGAACTCAGTCTAGGGCCAGGAACTATACTGTCACATC
>NW_006408576.1:18730888-18739842 GCF_000296735.1 Chrysochloris asiatica
CCCCCCAGGAGATAGAATGACACAGAGGCAGCACAACCAGCTAGTGTTTTGTTCTGATGTATCTAAGGTTGCTATGTGTCGGAACTGACTCTGTGGCACCTAACAACATAATGGTCTTCTAGCTTGGTTCACTTGGTTCCTTGGGTTCTTGGTTATTTTGTTGTTTTTACTGTGTGCTGTTTATTGTCCTTGAAAAAATGTTTGTGGGTATTTGATGTCTAAGAAGGAGACGCCTTTTTCCAAAGAGGATATATATTTGCTCTTGCCAGGCACCTAGGAGGCATTACTAATCTGGAACCACTTTAATTTAATATATGCACTGAGGTGTTTTGGACCACCCAAGTGATATGAATTTGGGTTGCAAACTTAAGAGGCACACGGCTTGTGACTGAAACTGCTCAGGGTTTTGTGTGTGTGTATTAATTTTGCTGCCCTGGTTAGTGCTATATTATATCACTTTGCCTTGCAGTTCTCTGAGTGCGGGGATGGGCTACACATGCTATACTGTAGTTTTCTCCTTATCCTGAGAGTGCAGTCTTTTGAGGTCCCAGATTTATGCAGGAAGGATCTCCTATTAGACTCCCTGCCTTGATTGGGCCCTCGGCTTTAAATTCTGTTCCCTTTGCTGCTGGAAGGTACACTGGTGGCACAGTGGTTAAGTAGTTAGCTGGTAAGTTAGAAACTATCAGTTGCTCTGTGGGGGAAAACTGGCAATCTGCCTCCATAAAGAGAGTTGCTGCTTGGTGCTGTTGAGTCGGTTCCGATTCAGTTTCCGAGGAGTGGCTGGTGAGTTTGAACTGCTGCCTTAGCGGTTAGCAGTCTAGTGCTTATCCTACAGCATCACACCAGGACTCCTCCGTAAAGATTGTTGTTGTTAAATGCCGTTGAGTCGGTTCTGACTCATAGCAATCCTGTATAGGGTTTCTGAGGAGAGGTTGATGGGTTTGAATGGCCAACCTTTCAGTTTGAAGTCTTGTGCTTATCCTACCATGCCACATCAGGACTCCCTTAAAGGTTATGTCCTTGAAAATCCTACGTGGGCAGATCTACTCTGTCCTGTTGAGTCACTGTGACTAGGGATTCACTCAATGATAAAGGCTGTGTTTGTTTGTTTACTGCTGGATACTATTAGACCCAAAGTTCAAGTTGTCTAAGGCAAAAGCTGTATCAATGCTTCATTTCTCTCTTTGGATTCTGTATTTTCTGGGGTTCGGGCTGGTTATTCCTCAGTATCTTGTTAGCTCTTAAATGCTTCAATCAAGTTTAAGAATATTTTTTATCCAACATTTTACATTGTTTTCAGCAGGAGGACTTATCTGAAGAAACTAGTTCACCATATTCCCAGGCATAAAGCACATGAGGAGCTTGTAGACACCAGTCTTTTGAAGCACAAAGCTGTAGTAAAACCACAGCCCAGCAAAATAGCACCTTACTTTGGAGTTAAGATTCTACTCATCACTGCAAGCAGAACCTTTCAGAAATTCTCATAGTGCACTGCGTTAGGATAGTGGGATGCTGGAAACACTTTTCTTTAATTCAGTTACTCAATCATTCAGTAAATACAACTAGATGCCTAGGACAAGACTGGCACTGGACAAAGATGCCAGTCTTCAAAGAGAGGGGAGCAGTCTTATAAAAACTAAACACAGGATCATCTAGTAAGTTCTCTGAAAGCAGCACACACAATAAAGAAATTGAAAAATAAAAGAGAGAAAAGGCCAAAGAATATGAAAATAGATCAAGAAAATTCACCATTCACCTAGTGAAATCTCTATTTAAAAAAAAGAGAGAGAACAAGGACAATGTAGGAGGACAGGAAGAGCAAGAAAGTCTGATGTGATTCTAGATTTCCCTGAGGAAGCTGCAGGGAGAAAGGAAAGGCAGCTCCACACAGGAGTAAAACACACCAAGGAACCCTCTTCACATTAGCTTTGGGATGTTGGAGGTGAAGGAGGGGTGACTGAAACCAGCCTGCTGTCTGCCCAAACATCCATCCCAAAGGAAAGCTTGCTTGTATGCAGATCTTCTCCACTTACATAGAGCTTGCAAAGTCTTCCAATTCAGAGGAAAACACTTTGGGATAAATAGGCCTATACAATAGCAACTAAACCAGCTCCATCTACATGTTTTAATCAACCAGACCAATCTAAATGGTCTTAAAGGGGAGGAAAAAGGCAGTATGAAGTTGAAAAGATCAGAAAGAATAAGAACAACTGATCTTGGATAAGAGACAAAGCAGTGAACAGAAAAGAAATGCACAACACTCAATTAATATCCATATGAACTGGACCCTGTGAGAGCCGGTTTTTCCAGGTCTCACAAACTTTCCACCTTTGACACGGTAGTGTAGTGGTCACGAATCGGGCTGGGAACCTCAAAGTCGGAAGTTCGAAACTACCAGCTGTTCTGCAGGAGAAAGATGAGGCTTTCTGCTCCCGTAAAGATTTACAGCCTCGGAAACCCTGTACAGGGTCGCTATGAGTTGGAATCGACTCCACAGTACTTAACAACAACACAACTTTCACCTTTGACAGGGTTTAGTCTTACCACACTTCTATGCTCCTGTAAAGATTTACAGCCTCGGAAACCCTGTACAGGGTCGCTATGAGTCGGAACTGACTCCACAGCACATCACAACAACCACATCACTCATTTTAGTGGGAAATATTTGAGCTTTCCTTCTCTGACAGGCTTCTGCCTTACACAGTTTCTGGCCTTCTCGGGTTTTATTGTAGATATTTGAGAGTACACAGCATCATCAGAAATAGATGGGTTTGTTCTAAAAAAAAAAAAAAAAAATGAGGAATGAAGGGAAAGGAAAACCAAAGAACAGGAGTTCCTGGGAATTAAAAATATGATTGCTAAAACAGAAAAATCAGTAAGAGGTCTGATTAATATAATAGGAGAAGCTGAAGATGAAACTAGCGATCTGTGTGGCATCTGGAAGATAAAACTAATGGTATACTTTAGCACATAGGGAAAGAAGAGAAGAAAGAGTTAAGAGAAAACTTTTCAGGGAAAATTCACTTAGAAGATCCATCACTCATTAATAGAAATTCCAGAAGCTGAAACAGCCTGCATAAATGAAAAAACTCTCCTATCTAAGCATGCAAATGAAATTTCAAAATACCAAGTACCTTAGTTTACGAAGGCTGCTATAAGAAAATACCACAAAGTGAGTAGCTTTAAAGAACAGAATTTTATTTTCTCACAGTTCTAGAGGCTAGAATTTGTAATCCAGAGCACAGCTCTAAGAGAAGATCTTTCATAGGATGCTTTACCATGTACATTTCCCCCACTGACTCTATGTGTGCGTCAATGTAAAAATGAAGGTCCCATGAATGACTGTAAGGATTGTACTCGTAAGGAAATGGGAGGTTGCAGAAACTGGCACAAACAATAGTTTGTTCTTCAATTAGATTTCAAAATCAAAACCAAACACCCACTCTAAAGCCCTGCATTTTTACTTTTGGGGTTATCACAGATGCTTAACAGATGAGAAGAGGAACATAGGGTAATAAAGAATAATCAAAATCCCACTGCTGTTGAGTCGATTCTGACTGATCTCTCAATCTCTTCTCTGCCCCGCCCCTGTCCTGCTACTTATATGCATCAATTTACCCTGATCTTTCTCCTTTCTCTCCCTAGCCTGAGGTAGCTGGCCTTCTATGTGCTTCCCTTCACCCTCACTTCACTTCTATAATTTCGCTCACTCGTTGCTGATTTGTAAATACACACCAGGGCACGCGTCTGCCTCTCTAGCTAGATTTGTTGTTAGGTGATGTCAAGTGAATTTCGACTCATAGTGACCCCATGGACCACAAAACGAGACACTGCTGGGTCCGACACCATCCTTACAATTGTGACACTTGAGTCCATCGCTGCTGCCACTGTGTCAATCCATCTCAGTGGGGGGTTTTCTCTTTTTCACTGACCCTCCAGTCCCTGGAGAAGCATGATGTCCTTCTCCAGGGAATGGGCCCTCCTGACAACATGTCCAAGTATGAGAGTAGCTTCTCAGGAGCATTCTGGCTGTACTTCTTTCAACACAGATTTGCTGTTTCTTCTTCATGCAGTTCATGGTACTTTTAATATTTGTCTCCAACACCATAATTCAAGTGCATTGATTCTTCTACAGTCTGCCTTAATTTATTGTCCAACTTTTCATATGTATACGAAGCAACTATAAATATCATGGCTTGGGGTCAGGTGCACCTTAGTCCTCAAACTGATCTCTTTGTTCTTGAAGACTTTAAAGAAGTCTTGAGCAGCACATTTGCGTAATGCAATATGTCACTTGATATTTTGACTGCTCCTCCCATGAGTGTTGATTGTGGGTCCAAGTAAAATGAAGTCTTTGACAACTTCTATCTTTTCTCCTTTGATCATATTGTTATTTAGTGGTACAGTTATGAGGATTTCTGCTTTCTTTACATTGAAGTGCAATCCATACTGAAGGCTGTGGTTTTCGATCCTCTTTAGTAAGTATTTTAAGTCTTTGTCACTAGATTCGAGTTAGACTGAGAGCTCCTTTATTATCTCTCAATTCCCAGCTAGCACCACGCACAGGGCTGGTTTGGAACAGACCCTAAGTTGTGGCAGAAGAGGTTTTCTGGAAGGGCAGTTGTATCTGTACTGTGAGGGTCTTTGAATGCCTGGGGCCTTACCGATTCTATAGACAAAAAAAAAAAAAAAATGTTTTTTGCTGTGTACTTTTAACACATAATCCTATACCGCTAATAAACATTGTATTTGGCTTGGCCCTGAGGAAAGCTGCTTACATTGTCCCCAGATTCCCTTTAGATCCTCTTCTATCCTGCAGTTTTGAGACTTCCTCACACTATTTAATCATTCACCAGCTATTTATTCAGCAGCTCCAGTGTGCCCGACGACAGTGGAGATGTGGTCTCTATACTCTTGAGGTGCTTATGGCAACCTCACTGCAGACATTTATGCCTTAAGTGCATGAAACAATTTGCAAAATATAGACGATCATAGAGTGCAGTGGGCTAGAAAATATTTGTGCAATCGAGAAGCTGCTACAGTATGGTAGTTAAGAGCACAAGTTTTGAACGAGAGACAAGGACCCAACTTACTCTTTCCCCCAGCATCCATGTTAAATTATTTTTAAATGGTTTCCAGAGTGTTCTGCACTTGACAGGTATTTGATAAATATTAGCTGTATTCCTATTATCATCAAGTCGGTGCTATATATAATGCTATTCTCTAATTAGTAGCCTATTAACATTAGTTTATCACCCAACAAGATTACCAATTCTCCCACATTTCTAGATCTCCAAGCTTGGACACACAATAAGCTTTAGTTATATTTTTGGGTTTAAAATCTATAAAGTAGTTGACATAGTAAGATACAAAGATCATAATATATGAGTGAATTATAAGCCTCTGTGAGCCTCAGTTTATTCATCTCCATAATGGGGATTTATCCTTCAGGGATATTGTGGGATGAAAGGTAATCTGAGTATAATGCTTGTCATGTTTGTGGCTAATAAACAGCTGAATCAGTGCCTAGAGATCCCCCCTGACACAACCTTGCTAGAAGATAACCTGAGTGCATGATGAGGCCACCACAGAGAACTTCTTGGTCTTCAACTAATGGAAAAAGTTCCAGTACAATATATTCTTCCCTGAGAAATTGTTTGGACATGTTCTTGAGATATTTTGTTGTTGTTGTTAAATGCCATCGAGTCAGTTCTGACTCATAGCGATTCTGTATGGGGTTTCCAAGGAGCAGCTGGTGGGTTTGAACTGCCGACCTTGTGGTTCACAGTCCAGTGCTTATCCTACAGAACCACACCAGGAGAAACGCTGTTGTTATTAAGTGCCATCAAGTCAGTGCTGACTCATAGCAACCCTGTGTAAGGTTTCTGAGGAGCAGCTGGTGGGTTTGAATGGCTGACCTTGTTGTTCACAGTCCAGTTTTGATACTACAGCACCACACCAGAAGTCCTGGAGAAACATTGTTGTTGTTGTTAAGTGATGTCAAGCCGGTTCTGACTCATAGCAACCCTGCATAGGGTTTCCGAGGAGCAGCTGATGAGCTTGAACCACGACCTTGTAGCCCAAACTGACTTTGCAGTCCAGCACATTAACCCACAGTGCCGCACCAGGATTCCAGAGAAACATTAGTGACAGTAAATAGGAGCAAGCTTACACCAGATATGTCCTGTCAATGCAAACTGTGTGAATAAACGGGCAGTGCAAGGCCAGGCAACTGCTTTAGGCATGCCAAAATGTGGAGAAGTCGGTTCTTGCCTACCTGGAGCTGTCTAAGCTGGGGCTGAGAGCATGACCAATGTACACAACTCTGCTCCACAGGGATGCCAGCAGAGCCAACTGCAACTGCCAGTGGTTGCTGATCTTCCCCATTTGGGAAGTCAACATTCACTAAATGTTCATCTAAACATCGTGTCTAATCCTGTGGGAGACTATAATAATGACAAGGGGACTCCCAAAGAATGCACAATGGGAAGAAGGAGTGGGGTGACGAAGTGGGGGAGAGGCGGCAGTGAAGGATCGAGGAGAGAAGTCTCTCTCTCTCTCTCTCTAACAAACACACAAACACACCCTCCAATGTCTAGAACCCATTACCGCCAGAGGCAAACTATTCCTTTTCTGCGCAAACTACCTGAAAGTTCTCCCTTATACTGATGCCAATTCTGTCTCCCTGCAGTTGTCAGCCGCTACACTTTGTTAACATTTTCAGGGGACATGTAGAAGAAAAGTAGCACTTGTACTCAATTATCATTTTCAGGACAGGAATATGAAGTCATGTTCTATGGGCCCCTTTTCCCTCTTACCAGCTTCTGCTGGATCCAGTTTTTGCTGTCACCTGATTTTTGTGGACTCACCAGATTCCATAAAATTTGTTATAAATAGAAATCTGCTCAGACAGGTAGGACAATTCAGTGAGAGTATTGTGATTTGGAGTCAAACAGTCTGGGCTCAGCAGGTCTCTCCATTTATCTATGCTGCAGTCTCCCCTGGGGGCGATAAAGGCAGTGTCTTAAGGTAGCTCTGCAGATGGAATCCTATCACGTGCATGAGTCCTAAAGACTCAAACTGGGTACAAGAGGGAGGCCAGACTCTTTGTCTTTGGCAATTTCCCTGATGGCTCGGTCTTATTATATCTGTTCAATTTTGACCTGTGTTTCTTTCTGTGTCTGAGGTTTAAATGTATGCCCTCTTCTTCAGTCAATTTGTTTAAACTTTTAACTGAACTTTCTCAAAGGAGAACTGTGTTGGGCTCCCTCCCATTTAGGGGGCACTTGAATAAAAAAACAAGACACAGCAGCCCCTGGTGGCTGTCCCAGGCTTTGTTCAAACATAAGTTCTTGCTACCAGTTAGCTGGCTGCCTGCCACCTGCTGGTCAGACAGACATCTGGACCCTACAGAAACAGGCTGTGCCGTGCTGTGCTGGGACCACAGATTCCATTGGGAACGGTGGGAACAAAGCTGAGTTCAAGGGCAACTGAGTGTGTATGTATGGCGGTGGGGGCTAGGAAGTAAAAGTGAGGATGGAACGGGGGTGGAGATATGTCATCACTTCAGAGTCTAGGGAGGCTTCTGAAAACAAAACAAACCACAGCTGAACAAGAATCTGAAACCATGTTAGGAGGAGTTGAAGATCTTTGAAGTTCCCTCTAACTCCCTGGTGGTGGTGGTGGTTGTATGCCACCAAGTCGGTTTTGACTTATAGCGACTCTGTATAGGGTTTCTGACTCCTTATAACTAGAGTTTTGTGAAAAGTAAGGTGTCAAAGGTAAACTTTTAAAAAATTTGCCTCATATTTTATGTACTAAAATACCTTGTCTTTTTGCAAACAGTATTCAGAGTTCTCCTCTTCTCTTGACTTTTAATTGTTAACCATTTTATGTGTATTGTGTATATGCACATGAATGTGATGATTTGAGCATATGTTGTTGTTAAGTGCCGTCAAGTCAGTTCCAACCCACAGAGGTCCTGTATAGGATTTCCAAGAAGCAGCTGGTGAGCTTGAACCACTGACATTGCAGTTCAAATTGACTTTGCAGTCCAGAGTATTAACCCACAGTGCCACACCAGGACTCCCTGCAAACCACCACCACCATCAAGATAATCAACAATGCCATCTGCCAGAGGTTTCTCGGTGTCCCTCTGCAGTCCCCCCTCTTTCCTTTTCCTGTGCCACACCCCCTCATCTCCAGACATCCACTGATTTGTTTTCTTTCACTGTAGATTTGTGAGTATTTTCTAGAATTTTAGATAAACTGATAATTTTCCTAAATCTGACTTCTTTTACTCACCATAATTAGAAATTCTGAGATCCATCCATGTTAGGGCATGTTTCAATAGTTCATTGCCTTTTATTGCTGAGAAATACCCTGCTATATGGATATGTTTCTGTTGTTAAATGTTGTCAAGTCGGTTCCAACTCATAGCGACTCTGTAAAGGGTTTCCTAGAAGTAGCTGGTGGGTTTGAACTGCTGACCTTGTGGTTTGCAGTCCAGTGCTGATCCTACAGTGCCACACCATTATTGTTGTTGTTAGGTGCCATCGAGTCAGTACTGACTCATAGCAACCTTATGCACAGCAGAACGAAACACTGCCCAATCCTGGGCCAACCTCATTACTGTTTCCATGCTTCAGCCCATTAATGCTGCCACTTGGCCAATCCATTTCATTGAGGGTCTTCCTGTTTTTCTCTGACGCTCCACCCTACCAAACATGATATCCTTCTCCAGTAACTGGTCCTTCCTAAAATATGTCCAAAGTATGAGAGAAGAAGTTTGGCCCTCTTGGCTTCCAAGGAGCACTCTGACTGCACTTCTTCCAGCACAGATCTGTTGGTTCTTTAGGCAGTCCATGGCACTTTCAATATTCTCCTCCAACACCATAACTCAAAAGCATCAATTCTTCTATGGTCTTCCTTATTCACTGTCCAGCTTTCAC
>NW_006408576.1:18739942-18743360 GCF_000296735.1 Chrysochloris asiatica
GTTGAGTGCTTATCCTATGGTGCTACACCATCACATTAGGTGTGAGTTAACCAAACATTTGACTAAACATAGCCAGCTAATTTTTAAGTTGATAATTTTGTATAGCCCACAAATGATGTTATAAATATTCAAATGTCTCTTTGCAGAAAAAATGTTCCCTACCCCTGCTGTATAGAGTTTTCAAGGAGCAGCTGGTGAGTTTGAACTGCTCACCCTGTGGTTTACAGTTTAGTACTTATTCTATAGTGCCATGCTAGAAGTCCTTAATAAATGTGAACTAGTATTACGATGTTCACCTGCCTGATTTAGTCTCTGAGCCTGTATCTCTCTGGGAAGTCTCACAAGGAACTGGTGTGGTAGGATAGGATTGGGTGTTAATGGGTTTCTGGCCACTCTCTCTCAAACACTTGATATATGACCCTAGAGCAGAGTTTCTGTTCCCTGCTGCCTGAGCTCCTGAAAGTGAGGACAAGCCAGCCTCGACCCTGTCGCCTGTCAGCCCATCCTCCTTTGCCTGACATTCTGCATTTTTTCATTGTGAGGGGCTTTGCTTGAGGGGTAGTTTGTATTTAAAAAGAGAACTGTGTCTGGAAAATGAGTTGGGACTTGCAGAAAAATGGGAGTTACGAAAGCTTGGGGGTGTAGCTGGAGGCGACAGAAAGAACTTCTGGTCTACTAGAATAGAAAATATGTTTCCCTGTACTTACTCGGAGACACTGCTGCTCTCTGCGTAGTCTTCAGTACTCTGTTTGGGGGTCACCTTGAGAAGGAAAAAAGGAAAAGGCATCAGAAGGTTGGCAACAGTAAAGCCTATTTAGCCTTCTGGCTTCATGCTGACTGAAAGATGATGTCCACTATGTTCAGTGTCAAAGCTGGAAAGCCTCTTTCAGACTGTCTAGTTCCATGTGCTCCCTTTACAGGATAGGAAAGTGAGGAGAGTGAATTTACAAAGCTCACATAAAGAGTGAGTGCAGACTGGGATTAGACTCTCTGTCTCCAGGACTGCTGCTTGGTGTGATACAGCCCTGTCTATCGCCTCAGGAAATGATGTGATCTTAACCACAATCTAGGCCATTCCCTGGACAATCCTAGGCACTTTTTAATCTTGATAAGTCTCAGCTCCCCCACTTATAATATCAGATCTTTTCTCTCTCTCTCTGCTCTATTCTCAATATTTTCTTTAGCTCTGTCTTCCAGCTCATCAATCCTCTCTTTATCTCTGTCTACTCTCCTGTTAAACCAATATCATCAGAATCTTTTATTTTGTTTAATTTATTTTCCAATTCTAACAGTTATGTTTGGTCAAACTTCCGGCAAGATGGCAGACTAGGCCAATGCACACAAGGACCCTCTACAACAAAGATACAAAAGACAAAACAAAAGAGACACACTTGAAAATGCTGGCACCCTGAATTTCAGAGGAAATGTTAGAGAGGTAGACAGACTGCTTAGTGGGAGGAGAAGCTGAACAAGGATGGTGAGAGAGGGTGACTAATTAGTGACTGGCTGGCCAGACAAGGCTCAACCATCGAGTGAGCAGCTTTGCAGTAGAGGGAGGTCTGGCAGAGCAGATTCCTGAAGGCTACAGGAAAGGTGCAATTTCTTCTGGTGACCATAAGTATGGCCAGCTCCCAGCCTCATCACAGTCCCTGCTCTCCAGTTCAGAGCCACATGGTTGGGAGCCATACCAGTGTGATTTGGGGGCTGATTGCGACAGTTTGGTGTGTTGCTTTGGTGCCTGGATTCAGGTCAGCTCATCTCCAAATTTACAAAACCTGCAGAGCCACCAAACCAGTAACCCTATCCCTAGTTTCCCTGTTAACAGACACTAAAACCAGTTCCATCAAGGCCCCCCATAAACGACTTCTGATTGAGTGCTCTGAACACAGGTAACACTGAGGCCAATAGGAACTCAGTCTAGGGCCAGGAACTATACTGTCACATCCCTTCCACAACCACCTCACGAGCTCCTTGAATTGCAGGAGTCCATCACAGACTTCTCCCCTCCAGGCCCAACAACTCCACTGTTTGATTTTATAAAAACGACAAGTCTACAATGCCTCTGAGAAAACATACAATTTTAGCTCACACACACACAGAAAACAACAACAAGAGAGAATGGCTCAAACAAATGACCAAGATGCAGAGAAAGAAAGCATTTCTGAGGAAAAAAAAGAAGTAATGGAACTAATGGGAAAATAATTCAAAAGAATTCTTAGAATGACAGAAAGATTGAGGAAAGCAAGGAGAACACAGAAAAAAACTTTAGAAGAATTCAGGAAAGCACTACAAGAACAGATAAAATAAATGTAAATTTTGAAACAACACAAAACCTGCAATTAGAAACTCAAAAAGTTAATACTAAAATTTCAGAAATGGACGATACATTTAAAGGGCAAAGGAGAAGATCTGAATCAATGGAAACTCGAATTAATGAACTTGAAGATAAATCTTTCAATACTAGTATGCTAAAAGAACAATCAGGAGAAAGAATGAAAGAATCTGAAGAAAGCCTAAGAGTTACATGGGACACCAGGAAGAGGAATTACTGGTGATCAGAATTTCAGAATGGGAAAAAAAACAATAAGCTATTGAAGAATTGTTGGAAGAAAGCTTCCTTAAACTCATGAAAGATGAGATGATAAGCATACAAGAAGCTGAACTAACCCAAAACAGGATAAATCCCAAAAGAAAATCACCAAGACATATCATAATCAAACTTTCCAATATCAAAGACAAGGTAAGAATCCTGATAGCAGCTTGGAAAAAGTGAAAAGTTACCTACAAAGGAGAACCGATAAGACTAAGCTCTGATTTCGCAGCAGAAACCATGCAGGAAGGAAGGCAATGGGATGACATATTAAAGAACTCTGAAAGAAAAAGACTGCCAACCAAGAATCATATGCCCAATAAAGCTGTTCCTCAAATATGATGGCAAAATTAGGACATTTCCCGAACAACAGAAATTTAAAGAAATTTGTAATGGCCAGACCAACTATACAAAAAATGCTGAAGGATGTTCTTTGGACTAAACCAACAACAGCAGACAACAACCTGAGATTACCACATGTGACAACACCACGTAGAACTCAATCTAGATATAAATGTACAAGACTGAAAATATGGAACCAGAGATACCAATGTATAATTTAGTCAACTACAAAGCAAAAAGAGGGAATACTGTGTATACAGAGCTTCCAAATGGCAAGGAAGTTAAGAATATTTCAAGATGAAACATACTGTTTTAAACAGGAAAAAAATTAATAAATTACAGGGTAACCTGACAGAAAAATAATGCACTAGCACATCAAAATTAAAATCAGAACTATTTTCATTAATATCAGCACAACAGAAATGAAAACAAAATCCACAAACAAAATGAACTCAGCATAGAAAAGTATGTGGAACAAAGAATCCA
>NW_006408576.1:18747997-18765318 GCF_000296735.1 Chrysochloris asiatica
TCAGGCACACCTTAGTCCTCAAGCTGACATCTTTGCTCTTCAACACTTTAAAAAGGTCTTGTGCAGTAGATTTGCCTAATACAATATGTTGTTTGATTTCTTGACTGCTGCTTCCATGAGTGTTGATAGTTGATCCAAGAAGAATGAAGTCCTTGTCAACTTCAATCTTTTCTCCATTGTTAAGGATGTGGTTTATTGGTCCAGTGGTGAAGATTTTTGTTTTCTTTACATTGAGATGCCACACCATACTGCTCCTTTATTCCTTTGTCAAGGAACACACAGCTAAGTACTAGGTTACTAACTGATGGGTTGGTAATTCAAATCCAACCAGAGGAGGCTTGGCAGAAGGACCTGATGATCTACTTCCAAAAGATCACAGTCATTGGAAACTTTATGGAGAACAGCTGAATTCTGACACATATGAATCAGAAACAACTTAAAGACAACTAATTTTTTTTATTATTACTTTTTGTCTAAATTAGCCTTCTTCAGAGTTCATATTTGTTGATTGATTTGGTCTTATTTGTGTGTGGTTTACTTTTTTAAGCTTTTATTGTGAATTGAGTAATAGTTTACATGGGAGAACATTGGTTTTTGCACTCAACTAATCATATTTTGTTTCATTGCAATGATTACAATCCCCTCCATGCACCATCAGTTAACAGTATTTGCCTTTATTCCCTCTTTTTTATTTTTTAATTTACACAAAACCACGCAGGAATATATAATAGTTTAAACAACCAAAGGGCACATTTTGCATGCCAGTCTCCTGCCCGCCAGGACACAGTCTTTTCCATGAGTCTAGAGTCCTCAGCTGCTCTATCTCTCCATGCCATCACCTCTACCTCCATCTCTGGTGTCATGGTTTCTCTGGTTAGGATCCCATGTTCCGCTCATGATCTTCTCTTTTGATTGTCCTAGGGTCCTCTGTTCCTGGAATGTAATATTAACTACTCCCCCCTTTAGGTTACAAAACTTCTTACCTTTACAGTTGTGACAATCACAATTAGGCATGATAACAATTACTCACTATTGAATAAAAAGAATCCTATCCCCATTTCCTTTCACTGGACCCATCTAGACAAGATGAAAACTACTCAGTGAGGATGACACCTTCTCCTGCACACTGTGAAGCTTGTAAGCCAGCCACTTTGTGCCTTTATAGCACCCCTTGCCCCTCATTTTAGGTAGCCACTGTCTAAGTTGCCTGTCCTTAAGTTGTACATCAACCTGGTATACAAAGGGGTAGGCTTGATCCTTGATGAGAAGACTCCTTCCTTCTCTGTTGGTATTTTGAGCTATGATATCCATAAGTAAAGGTCAAGTTCACCAAATTATAGCAATTTACACTTGCTTCCAGTATGAAATTTCTATATTGTCCTCTAGTTGAGTTCTGATCAGCAAGCCAACCAAGTTAGATCAAATAGGTACTATTTGCAAGTTTGAGCATTCTTGTGCACCTCCCCTCACTTCATATCAGTGGGATGCTTCATTCTTAGCTCTAACCCTCCATGACTAGGTCATTGTCCATGGGCTCAGGGATTCCCAAGTCTACCCAAAGTATGGACCAACCAGCCCTTCCTCTTCTCGCTTTCATTTCAAGACTGACAGGAGTCCATGGAACATGGCTGAACTCACTCCATGTCTTCACTGCTGCTTTTCCCCAAAATTCCACTCACAAGTAGACCAATGCAGTCACCAGTGAGTTTACATGTCTGCTCGTGTGCTCCCTTTGAGTTTCAGTCTTAGAAGGAGGTTTGCCCTGAAGGGATTTGATTGCTTGCCTTTGCTGACTCCCAGGGGAACAGCTTGCTTGTCTTGTAATAGTCAAACAGTCTGTGGCTTTGTTTTTGTTTCCCTGCTGGTCTTTCTTTCAACAAGTATCTTTTGTTCCTGGAGCCACTCCAGGCTGGTCTGCATGTCCTCTCAAGTGGAAATGCCTCACCTCAAAAGGTTCTGGATGGGGCTCATGATTCTACCTAAGTCCTTACACACTACAAAGGCTCCACAAGAAGTCTATTTTACTGGGCAAGTTCTAGAACCCCTTTAAGGTATTCCAATCAGTAATAAACTGAAGACGGGCTTACAAACTTTCTGTAATCTAATCATGTTTCCTGATATTCCTTTCTATCCCACTCAAGTGGTTATTTTACAATAGTAAGCAAGGGAAACAAATATTCATAAGACAGTCAAGCATCTTAACATTATTTCTCCTTTATTTACCCATTCAGACTACGCCTCAATCCCTGTATCACAGAGCCCTGTTGTTCCAAGGTTGAGCATGCATCACTATTCACCTCTGTCCTATTCAGCAGTCTTATTTGTGTTTTATCACGGACACTCTAACACACAGAGTAGAGGAAATAGCATAAAGAATCTCCTGATACCTAATCTTTCAGCTTCAACAATGTTCAGTATTTTGCAATGCTTGTTTTATCTATCCCCTAAAACTCCCCCTTTTTTCCCTTAGAATATTTTGAATCAAGTCCCTGACATTCTAGCATTTCACTCATAACAGTATGCATCTCTGACCAACAAGTCATAGTCCAATACCTTTGTCACAAAACTCATCACTTAAATCATCGAATCCATGGTCCAGGTCCTGTTTAAGCCCTGTCTCTTCTGTGAGACTCTGCTCTGTGATCCCCTGGGGTCTCCTCTTCTCCCAGCCCTAAGCACAGCTCCCAGGCCCACTTGCTGGACACTCTCTTTGTGCATACAACCTGCCTCTCCCATGTCTCTGTGTTGTTTCAAGAACACATTCCTGAGAATGCAGCCAATAGATGCTGCTCAAAAATGTTTGGCTAAATGAATAATTCCAAATACATTATGCATAGTCTTCACACATAAGAAGTTGCTTCAATAATAGAAAGAAAAAAATCATTTCCTCTCACTCAACATACAGAAAAATGAGTTTCTGTGATTGTTGCTGGGTCCTTTACAATGATACAACACATAAAGGTGAGGTGGCACTTTAGAGCATTTTATTTGAATCTTGGCTGTGATTTATATTAACTGTATGACTTTAGTGGGGTGCTCAATTTTCCAAAAATGGCTTCCCTGTCCCATAGAATTGAATGCTGATCTCAAAAGCCCACCCTGATCATCTGGTCCAAACTGATGTTTTTATAAGTGAGAAAACAGGCCCTGAGAGGAATGATAACTTACTAAAAAGTAAGGAACTCTTCTCATGATCACAGGTTGTATGTGAACATGTTTTATAAACGGTAAAGTGTTCACAAGCAGGCGATAAACTGATAGTCATTTCCCTGTTCAATCTGTATGCCAAGCAGATAATCCGAGCAGGATTATAGGAAGGAAAACTTGCAATATGCAGATGATGTAACCTTGCTTGCTGAAAGTGAAGAGGACTTAAAACATTTACTGATGAAGATCAAAGATCACTGCCATCAGTTGGCCAATAAATAACATCATGATCAATGGAGAAAAGATTGAAGTTGTCAAAGATTTTATTTTGCTCGGATCAACAATCAACAATCAACACTCATGGAAACAGCAATTAAGAAATCAAATGACGTATTACATTAGGCATATCTGCTGCACAAGACCTCTTTTAAAGTGTTGAAGAACAAAGATGTCAGTTTGGGGACTACGGTTCACCTGACCCAAGCCATGGCATTTTCAAAAACCTTATATGCATGTGAAAGTTGGACAGTGAATAAGGAAGACCTTAAAAGAATTGATGCATTTGAGTTATGGTATTGGAGGAGAATATTAAAAGTACCACGGACTGCCAAAGGAACAAACAGATCTGTCTTGGAAGAGTATAGCCAGAGTGCTCTTTAGAAGCCAGGATGGCCAGACTTCATCTTTCATGCTTTGGACATTGTCAAGAGGGACCAGTCGCTGGAGAAGGACTTTGTGTTTGGTAAAGTGGAGGGTCAGAGAAAAAGAGGCAGGACCCCAATGAGATGGATTGATACAGTAGCAGCAACACTGGGCTCAAACGTAGCAGTGATTGTGAGGTTGGCCCAGGGCCGGTCAGTGCTTCATTCTATTGTGCATAGGGTCGCTATGATTTGGTACAGGGCTTTATGGCACCTAACAACAACAATTTCTCTGTGGGAATTTTGCAGATGAGAGTCAGAAGGAATTTATGTTAAAATGATCAGAAAGTGGGGGTGGCTTAAAAGCTTAGTTACACGCAGGCTTCAGTGGGTGGCAAATTTGTCTTCAAATGCAAGTTTAGTGCATACCTAAATATCTGTAAAAGGAAAAATGAAATCCATCCATGAGAAGAAAACAATAATTAGGACCTTCAGAGGCCCATTTAAGACCTACAGTCTGATCTCTCGGTGGACTCATGAAAGACACCACAGTCTGTTGGCTCACCAGCAGAGGGCACTGTTCTCCCTACACAGCAGCCAATGTCCAATTAGGAAGCGCCCCTAATTCTGTCCAAGGCAGCAGAAGCGGGCAGGTAACTCTGCGGGTGAAAATTGTTGTGCATAGACCTAGGTGATTTCAAAGCCATAGGGAAAAAAGGCAAGAAATACCTAGACAGACTAAAGGATGTAGGATTAGAAGAGGTTAACAATAAATTACATTCATAGTTTTATTAATTTATGAAGCATTTTCACATACGTTTTCATTTAATTTTTCTATCAAGTTTCCACTGAACAAACATTTATTTAATATCTAAACTCAGAGTGCAAGAGACCTGGCCAAGTTGGCATGGGATGAACTACAGTATGTCTGACTTCCAAAACCTGTGCCGCCTCTAACTGCCTGGCTGGTTGTACAGGAAGAGAAGCAGATTATATCATTTGAATCCTGCTCCTGGTGATTGAACTTGGAAAATCATTTTGTTGAGTGGCAAAGGCCTCAGATATAAAATAAGAAGGCAGAACTGGATGATTTCTAAGATCCCTTCCAGCTCTAATAGTCTACAGCTTTAAAACTGTAAAGAAATGAACGGAGTCCTGGAGGTAGAGTTCCGTGGAAATCTGCATTCAGTGGTCCTGGGCTGAATGTTTCTTTTCTTGTTGGCTCATGGGTTCATGGAGAAAGGGTGGTATTTAGCAGCATAAAAACCCATGTTCTTCTTTCCAAGCAAGGAATCACCTTAGTGCGGGCATAGCTAATCATGGATACGATGTGGCCTATGGACTCTTCCAGTCAGTTACTGCCAAAGAGGGAAGAGAATAGCTGATAAGGTCTTAAACAGCCTTAAACATTGGCCACGGGCAAACAGACACTAGACGTAAGTAGCAGGAAATCAAAATGGTGGACCTGAGTAATACTTGTCTAGACCAAGTTTATTTTGGGATCTGATACTCATTTTGATCTGTGGATGACTTACTTGGGTGTCAATTGTGGAAACCTTTAAAAGGTATGAAGAGTCCATGTTTTTGCTACAGTGGATGGACCAAGTTTTGAGCAAAGCGCTGCTGCTGCATGCCATTGAGTTCAGCTCCAGCTCACAGTGACCCTACCAGGGCTCCATTAGGAGAAATGCTGGATTTCTGATGACAGCTTCCATTCTGATGATGGAGCTTCCTATTGAAAGACAGCTGGAGTTGAATGGATGCTAATGGGATGGGATGGAAGATTAAACAACCTCTTTGAGTCATCTGAATAACTGTTTATAAAGAAAAAAGAGGGGAAAAAAAATCCCATACTCTGCCCACGCTAAATTCACTGCCCCACCTCACTGGAGCCATCTTAGGGCTAGTCCCGCTTCCTCTCGGAACTCAAAGCTCCTATGCTAAAAGCATTCTTTGTGTCTCTTCCAGATAGTGCATATCAAGCCATACTCTGGCAATGTCCTGTCCATTTCATTTCTATACCTTCCCATACTCGGCACTTAATAGCAATCCCTGAGGCCTAAAATCAGGGCACATCACTGTGAGCTTCTATTTCCAATCCTTATAGAGAGAGACCTGCAATCACCTGTAATAGTCATCATCCTGGAAACACAGAGGGAAATGTTCAGAGACCATATGCACTGGTATAATTCTTGTAGATCCCTGAGAAGATGATTCTCTCTTTAGTTTTTGATGTTCTCTAGGCTTCCAGATTTAGTATTCTTCTCCAGACCCATAGCAACCTCTTGCTCTCACAGAGCATCAGTCCCTATCGATAGATAGATCCTGATGTTCACAAATTACCGCTCCAGCTCTAACCACTTTTAACAGTTGACATGAGTTTTAGGAAGTCCACCAAACCTGTCCACCTTGCACCCCAAGCTCAACCTGTACAAACTGAGCCATCAAAATGATGAGTTGATCCCATCATTAATACTCAACTATACAAGCAAGAAACGTTGGGGGTCTTTCTAAATATCTCCTTTTTCCTTGTCACAGCCAGTGGTTCACCTCAACCTTTTCTCTGATCTCTCGACCTCACTTCAAGCCTCCATAATCTCCTACCTGGATTACTGCAGTGCTCTCTGAACTGAGCTCCCTGTTTCCTGATCTCCTCTAAAGCAACTTCCTTATGCCCAATGCTTACCTTTCTAAAACATAGGCTGGAGAGGATATACAAGAAATTGATAAGGTAGCTGTCTCTAGAGAGGGGAAATAGATGAAGAAGCTAGAGAACTAAAGAGTAACTTTCTTTTCATTGTACCTTCTGGATTTTTTTCTAATGTGCACATATATTATCTATTTGAGTTAAAAACTTCCACTAGTTCTCCATTACCTTCTTCAGGACAAAGTTCAAAAAATCCTTAGCCTGGACAATTGTGAAAATATGACTTAAACCTATCTCCTTGCCTTTTGTTCTCCATCATCACCTTACTTCCAGTCATCCTAAACTAAATGCTGTTCTCATAAAGCGCTTTAACTCAAATGTCATACCCCCCAGGAAACTTCTGGAATTTTCAGATGGAATTATCAACAGCCTCCTTGTATGTATAATTATTTGTTCATACCTCTGCCAAAGTGCTTACATGTTGAATTAGAAATGCTCATTTATACAACCTATCCCCAACATACTCATGAGCTGGGGGTTTTGCTTTTTTTTTTCTTTGGAGGGGGTTAGTTAGGACTATACTTTACTCTTTTCTGTATCCTAGATTAATTGAAATGCCACTTATTGAAAGTTAAAGGGTCCTGCTTTTGCTAAATGTCTCTGCTATAGATCTGAATGCAGGGAGATGGTAACTCTATCTTCAAAATAATGACTTTTTTAAATGAAAATATATTATCCATTACCTTAAAATCCCTCTGGTGGATTTGCTTTCCAGTTATGTAATCATTTCGGTTGCTTTGTTTTCACCTTCACATTCCAAAGTAACTGTGAGCGAGCCAGGGTAATGATAAAGTTCTGACTGGTGGTAACTGATAAGAAAGAATTATCCTGGTCTTCCTTTGCTAGAACAAAATAGAGCCTTTGCCAAAATGGAAGACTACAAATTCATTAGAGTCCATGGGTGGCATGATGGTTAACCACTGGACTACTAACCAAAGGTTCTAAAGGCTAGCATCTCAGAAATAAGGCCTGATGCAATGAGCATGAGTGTGCATATATGTATTTGTGTCATGGCATTTCTTTCTTTTTTTTATTGTCAATTGAGTGAAGGTTACAGAGCAGATCATTAGTTTTACATTCAACAAGTTATGTACTTTGCTTCATTACAATGATTGCAATCCCCTCCACGTACCATCAAGTGACAGTAGTTACCTCTACTCGCTTGCACTATTGCTTTCATCCATGTCTCCTGCTACCTTCATCTTTCCTCTGCTATATTTGTTGTATATTGCCTGCCTTGTCACCCATATTGACATGGGACTGCCTTCTAGCCTGTGACTAAATTTCCCTCCTCCTTCTTCTTCTTTTCCCCCTTTCCCACCCAACAGGAGATTATTTCTTTTATCAAAAAAAATTTTTTTTTTTCGTTTTATAGCATTGGTCTCATACAATATTTACCCTTTTGTGATTGACTAATTTCAATCAGCATAATGTCCTTCAGGTTCATCCATATTGTGAGGTGTTTCACAGATTCATCATTATTCTTCAAAATTCCATATTATTCCATTGTGTATGTACCAAAGTTTATTTAACCATTCTTCTGTTGATGGGCATTTAGGCTGTCTCTATCTTTGTGATATGTGCCTTAGAGACAGCATATTGAAGGATCCTGTTTTCTGCTCCATTTTGCTCTGTCTCTTAACTGGTGTTTTTATTTCATTTACATTCATTGTAATTAACTAGTGGTATGAATTGATTGCTTTCATTTTTCTGTGTGTGTTTTCATGGTGCTGCTGGTTTCTTTAGTCCATATCATTTTCTGCACTAAGTTCATTTTGTTTGTGGGTTTTATTTTCACTTTCATTTTAGTGTTAATGTCTTTTAATTTTCATCTTTATTTGATGTGCTGGTGTATTAATTTTCTTCAGGTTACTCTGTAATGTATTCCTTTTTTCCTGTTTAAAACAGCCTGCTTTATCTTGAAATTTACTTGACTTCCTTGCCACTTGGAAGTTCTAATCTATGCTATTCCCTCTTTTTTTTTTTGTAGTTGATTTCATTATAAATTGATATTTCTGTTTCCCTGTTTTCAATCTTGCAGGGTTATTTTACTTTAAATACTTCTATATCTGGATTGGGTAGTGTGGTCGTATATGGTAATCTCATTCCAAAGAACACACTTCAGCATTTTTTGTAAAGTTCGTCTTACCATTACAAATTTCTTTAGTTTCTGTTTGACAGGAAACATCCTAATTTCACCATCATATTTGAGGGACAGCTTTGTTGGGTATATGATTCTTGGTTGGCAATTTTTTTCTTTCAGAGTTTTGTATATGTCATCCCATTGCCTTCTTGCCTATGTGGTTTCTGCTGAGAAATCAGAGGTTATTCTCATTGGTTCTCCTTTGAGGTAACTTTTCATTTTTCCCAAGCTGCTCTCAGGATTCTTTCTTGTCTTTGATGTTGGAAAGTTTGATTACGGTATGTCTTGTTGATTTTCTTTTGTGATGTATCCTGTTTGGAGTATGTTCAGCTTCTCATTGCTTGTCTTCTCATCTTTCATGATGTTAGGAAAGTTTTTCTCCAACAACTCTTTGACAATTTTCTCTGTGCTTTTAAATGTTTCTTCCTGTTCTGGAATTCCAATCACCGGTAAGTTGTTCTTCTTCATGGTGTCCCACATAACTCTTAGGCTTTCTTTAGATTTTACCATTCCTTTTTCTGATTTTTCATCTAGTATAATAGTATTGAGAAATTTATTTTGAAGCTCATTAATTTGGGCTTCCATTGCTTTGCATGTACACCTTTGCCCTTTCAATATATTGCCCATTTCTGGAATCTTAGCATTACTCTTCTGGATTTCTAATTGCAGGTTTTGTATTATTTCAAAATTTGCATTTATTTTATCTGTTTGTTCTTGTAGTGTTTTCTTGAATTTTTCTGTGTTCTTCTTGCTTTCCTCGATCTTTTTGTCAAACCTTAGAACATACCTAAATATTATTCTTTTGAATTCTTTCTCAGTTAGTTCCATTATATTTTCTTCCTCAGAAACATCTTCTGGCTCCATATCTTGGTCAATTTTTTGAGCCATTCTCTCTTGTTTCTTCATGTGAGCTGAAGTTGTGTGTTGTATCTGGGACATTATGGGGTTGCTGTATTTGAATTTAACTGATATTCTTAGACTCACACCAACTTTATCCTATGTGTGTAGTTAGAAAATGGAAGAGAATACACTGTTCTCATTCACTGTCTGTGCATCTCAGTTTAGGATGGGTTTGGCTATAGGAGCTGGTATTGGCTTTCATCCAGTGGTTGGAGCTATAGAGGGCTACAGTTGTGGCTGGGCTGTATGGGTATGGTTGCTGTCTCCTGTTGGGTAGGAAATATAAAAGTCCCCCACCACACACACACAAGAAAACAAAGCAGAATATACAAACAAGGAATCAACCATGAAAAGATAAAATTAAACGAGAAAAAAAAGAAATTAAAACAGGTAGCAACCAGAAAAAAGGTATATAATAACTATGAAGACAAAAGAGAGACCGGAAAATGGAGCTATAGAAGAAAAAATAAGAGAGAAATTAAAAGGAAGAAAAATCTAAAACAGTTAAGAAACGAGGGACAAGAAAATGGAGCTACAAAAGAGGAAATAAAAGGAGTTAAAACAACAACAACAAAAACACACACAAAACCAGTGAAAGGCCGAGATACAAAGAGAAAGAGAATAGAAAGTAGTGAAAAAAGATCAAAAGGGGGAAAAAGAAGAGGGAAAATGGAAGCAGAATAAAAGAAGGCCAAACAAAAGCCTTGAATAGGATAAAATTCAAGGGAATGGAAAGAGAAGGAGGAGAAAGAATAGACAAACAAAAACAATGACCCCCAAGGTCAGCAAGAGAGAGATGAGGCTTTCTGCTCCTGTGAAGATTTACATAATTTGCATAAGGCCGCTAAATTGAGAAGGGTTCAGACAGAGGGTGAAATAGAAAAGAAACACATGGAGGGACTGGGCTATTTGTTTTTCATGGAGGACATTACAAGTACTTAGTTGAGAAACAAAGTGTATGTTTTCTTGACTGTAAAACTGATTATCTGCTCTGTAAAGCTTCTCTTAATTCACACAAAAAAATTAAAAACAACAAAGAGAAAACACCATACCTCAAACCAAAAGAGAACAACACATCTGTTTTAACCAGAGTGGAGAAAATTTGGGGGGGGGGGGGGGGGGGGGCTCCTGCAAGCCAAGGAGCTTATAAGGCATATGTGGGAGGGATGTGAAAGTGGAGTTCTTGACCGTTGATTGAGTACCTATTGGCCTCGGTAGTACCTATGTTTGGGGCATTTAATTCAGAAGTAGTTCATGGGGGCCCTTAATGGAGCTGGTTTCAGTATCTGTTAGGGCCCCAGGGAAAGTGGGAGCAGGGTGGTTGGTTAAAAGCAGGTCTGGTGGCTCTGCAGGGTTTGTAGGTCTGGAGTGTCATACTGTTTTCTACAGTGATTTTGCAGGTATGGAGTCAATCCAGGCACCAAAGCAGTGCAGCCGGCCCCCACCCCTGCGTAGGTCCTGAGCTGAGCCCACTGAATTCAGGCACCAAAATTGTGCACCAAACTGAAGTACCAGCCTACACCTTACACTGACCTGGTTCCCAACCATGTAGTTCCAAACTCCTGGAGAACAGTCTGCACTGGGGATGGATGAGAGTGGGAGTTGACCATATCTCTGGTCATCAAGGGAGAGTTGGGAAAAAGAAGAAATCAACCTTTTCAGTTGCCTGTGTGACTCTATTCTCCAAGGCCACCTTCTTTAACCAAAGCTGTTCACAAAGGTTGAAGATGATCGCGAAGCATCTGGTTGAGCCACTGCTCACCAGTCAGTCTCCCTCTCTGGCATCCCTACTCAGCTTTTCCTCCTAGCTAGCACTCAATCCACTTCTCTAACTTTGCTTCTGAAGTTCAGGATTTCAAGATTTTCATCTGTATCTTTTTTATTTGGTCTATCATATCTTGGTTGTAGAGAGGCCATGTAGTGTGTCTGACTAGTCTGCCATCTTACCAGAAGATGCAGCTCTTATTTCTTGAGGATATACACCAAGTAGAGAAGGAGCTCTGGTAGCATAGTGGTTACGAATCGGGCTGCGAGCCTCAAGGTTAGCAGTTCGAAACTACCAGCTGCTCTGCGGGAGAAAGATGAGGCTTTCTGCTCCCATAAAGATTTACAGCCTCGGAAACCCTGTTCAGGGTTGCTATGGGTTGAAACCAACTTGACAGCACTTAATAACAACAACCAAGTAGAGGGATTGTTGGGTCATATGGTATTTCAATTTCCAACTTTTTGAGAAAGTGTCATACTGCTTTCCACAGTGGTTGTACCATTTTATAGTCCCATCAGCAGTGCAGGAGAGCCCCAGTCTCTCTACACCCTCGCCAGTATTTGCTGTTTTTGGTGTTTTAATCTTTTGTTATTAATGCTAGAGATGATATCTCATTGTTCTTTTGATTTGCATCTAATAGCTAATGATTATGAATATTTCTTCATATGTTTGCTGGCTGCCTGAATGTCTTTGGTGAAGTGTCTGTCCCATGTCCTCTGCCCATGCTTTCATTAGATTATTTGTCTTCTTGTTGATGTGTTGAAGTGTTCTCTAAATTTTAGAAAGTAGTCCTTGTCTGATATGCCATTTAGAATGAAATCTTTAAGGGACCAGATCACCCGGTCTTTTCTCCCACAGAATAGCTGGTGGGTTTTGACTGCTGACTTTTCCATTAGCAGCTGAGCACTTTAACCATTGTTCCACAAGGCTCCTTCAAATTCCACCAACATGTTTAATTCTCAAAAACGTCTTTTATCTAGCCTATTCTTGGTTTTGGAATCCTAGTGTGACGCTGTGGGTTAGTGCACTAGACTGCAAAGTTGGTTTGAACTGCAAAGCGGGCAGTTCAAGCTCACCAATCATTCCTCGGAAATCCTATGCAGGGTGGCTATGGGTTGGAACCCACTTGATGGCACTTAATAATAACAAGATTCTTGGATTTCAATTTTTATGGTTCATTCATTATTAACAGGGCCATTGTTACAAACATCCACTGTCATTACACTGTAAAAAGAACCTTCCTCAAAGAGTTGACTACACTTGAGTTCCTTCCCTCCTATTCTCTCATAAGCTTACCCCCACCACACCCCAAAACCTGTCTTCCAGAGGGCACTAGAAACCTCCGAGTTGATAAATACAATTGTCAGTCTTTACCACACTTATCCTATCAGAATTTCCAGTAGCTGAAATCTTCCTTCTTTCTTCTCTTGTCTTTCAGGACATGTTATTCTCTTACCCCCTCCCTCCCCCCATTTTTCTGGCTCTTCCCTTTAGGATGCCCCTTAATCTTACAACCTCTCAACAGTGCAGTGCTCAATCCTGGCCCTCCTCATCTTAGTCCACATACATAAAGCACCTAGAACAATGCTGGGCACATAGTCAGTGCTTTAAAAGTGTTGACTGTCATCAACATTATTATTATTGATGATCTGATCTAATCTCATAGGCTTATATCCTATGATTTGATGGTGTCCTGGTGTTCAGAAATGTTATACTGAGTTGCTATGAGTTGGAACCGATTTGATGGCACTTAACAACAACAACAGCAGCATGATTTGACAGCCTTTGAATTTATAACCGCAAACTCATCCTCTCCCCTAAAAATCAAAGCCTTACATAGACCTAATACTTAACATCTCTATTAGAATATCTAGCAGACATTTCAAAATTAACATATTCAAAATCAAAGTCCTGATTTAAAACCTTCCAAATCTACCTCTTCCACATTTCTCATTTAGTCATTGTCGGCTGTTGTTGTTATTAGTGCCATTGAGTCCGTAATTACAGTGACCCTATGCGCAACAGAACGAAACTCTTCCTGATCCTGGGCTATCCTCACAATCACTGCTACGCCTGAGTCCACTGCTGCTGCCACTGTGCCAATCCAACTCTCTGGGGGTCTTCCTCTTTTTCTCCGACCCTCCACTTTACCACTAAAATCCTTCCAACTACCCAAGTCAAAAACTACAGAGTCATGTTTGACTCCTTTTTTTTCTTTCTCACATTTCATACAACCAACTCATTAGTAGTCTAGTTTTTTTCTCTCTTTAATATATATCCATAAGCCAATCTCCTCTCAGTGCCCTCCTTCTTACTCCTAGGGTCAAAACGTCATTACTTCTCACTTGTATAATTGCAATAGTCATCCAACTCAACTCCTAGCTTCTGCCCTTGTGCCCTACTTACCTCTGTCCTGGTCTATTCTTAACACAACAGCCAGGGTGATCCTTAAAACACAAATCAGCATATCATTCCCCAGTTCAAAACCCTGTTCAGTAGCTTTCCATCTCATAAAATTATCCTATGAGGCTCAACATGCTCTTCTCAAATACTAAGCCACCACTTCACCTCCCAGTACTCACTAACCAGTTACACTGTTCATTTGCTGTGTTGTGAATACACTACACAAGTTCCCATCTCAATGTCTCTAAACTTGCTGATCCCTTATTTGACACTCCTTCCTTTCCACCCAGATGTACAGATGGATGGCTCCCTCAACTCCTTCAAATCTTTGCCCAAAGGTCACCTGGTCACCTTCTCAGTAACATCTTCCCTGACTATATATATATATATATTTGTTGTTGTTGTTAAGTGCTGTGGAGTCGGTTCCAACTCATAGCGACCCTGCACAGGGTTTCCGAGGCTGTAAATCTTTACGGGAGCAGAACGCCTCATCCTTCTCCCGCGGAACCACTGGTAGTTTCGAACTGCTGACCTTGCGGTTCACAGCCCAATTTGTAACCACTACACTACCAGAGCTCTCTCTCTATATATATATATAAACTTTTTTTTATTACAAATTAAATGAAGGTTTACAGACAAGATCATCAGCTTTACATGAACAAATCCTATACTTTTTTTCATCTCAATGATTACAATCCTTATTGCAACAACAGTTATCCCACTTCCTGCAGCTTCCAAATTATATCTTATGTTTCCCAAATGAACAAAGCAAAATATTTGATGACACATTGTTGTTGCTGTTAAGTGCCATCCAGTTGATTCCGACCCATAGCAACCCTGTATAGGGTTTCCAAGGAGCAACTGGTGAGCTTGAGCTGCCGACCTTGCAGTTTAAGCGACTTTGCAGTCTGATGCATTAGCTCAGAGCATCACACCAGGATGCACGCAAAGCAAAAAACACATCTCTATTTAAATGCCCAAAGGGCACATTCTGCAAGCCAGCCTCCTGCTTACAGGCACACAGCCTTTCTCAGTCCGTGGTCCTGGAGCCCACAGCTGCCTCTGTCTCCCCATGTCATCGCCTTTGCACCCTCTCTGGTGTTGCTGCTTTTCTAGGTAGGGATCTCATGCTCCACTCATGATCTTCCTTCTTGATGGTCCTGGGATCGTCTGTTCCTGAAATGAAAGATTAACTTCTCCCCCCTTCTATGTACACATCTTCTACAACCTCAGTTTTGACAATCTGATTAATCCTGCTAACAATTATTGACAATTGAATAATAAAATCCTATCAGCATCATCCTCCCTGCCCCTTGCACCAGACTCGTCTAGAAAAGAGGAAAGCTATGCAGTGAGGATTCTATCTTATCCACTTCATTCTGAAACTAAACACATTCATGAAAGCTTGTAAGCCTGCCACTTGATGCCTTTATAGCACCCTCCCATTTTTTGATAGCCAATGTCTAAATTGCCCATCTCTATTTGGGCTGCTAACTTCAAGTTCAGCAATTCAAAACTACTAGTAGTTCTGCGGGAGAAATATGAGGCTTTCTGCTCCTGTAAAAACTTGCAGCCCCAGAAATACTATGCAGGGTCATTATGAGTCAGAACTGACTCTACAGCACAAAGCAGCAACAACAATAATATCAAATCAGTACAGCGAGGAGACAAGTATATTCCTTGTTATGAAGATTCTTATATTCCAGCTGGAATGTTGAGCAACTGCATTCTTCTAAGCAAAAGTCCAGTTCATACAATTGTAGCAATTTATACTTGCTTACAGTATCTTCATCTGGTCAGCTCAGCTCTAGCCATTCAAGGTATGTCAAATGGGTATCAGCTACAAGTGTTGGGATTTCACATACACCTTCCAGCACTGCAGTACAGCTAGTCCCTTCACTCTCAGCCCTAATCCCCAGGATCTAGGCCAGTGCCCATGGGCTCAGGAGTTCACACAACTCCCTAAACTTCGACCAGTCAACCCATCCTCTTCTCTCTCTCATCTCAAGGTCAACAGGTGCCAACGGAACATGTCCAAACTCAGCCCATGTCTTCATTGCAGCATTTCCCACGTTTCCTCTCACAAGTAGACCCCAGATGGTCACCAGTGAGCACACTAGACTGTTTGCCATTTCCCTTTAACTTTCAGTCCTAGAAGGGGGTTTTCCCTGATGGGCTGACTTTTCTTGCCTTGAAGCCTCCAAAGTAACAGCTTGCCTGAACTCAAAAAGCCAAACAATCAGCTTTTTTCTGCAGCTCTTTCTTTCAATAAGAATCTCTGTTCTCCCAGAAGTTCTGGGTTGGTCTGAATGTCTTTTCAAATGCAAATATCCCAATTCAGAAGGTTCTGGGTAAAGCTCAGGATTTCACCTAAAGGCCCATACTCTACAAAGGATTAACAAGCAGCCGATTTCTCTAGGCAAATTCTAACTCCTCTTTTAGCAAATCCAATCAGTTATAGGCTGAAGGCAGGCTTACAAGTTTTCTGCAGTCATAATTTCCAATACTCATATCTGTCACACATGAGAATGTCTATTTTACAATAGGAGGCAGGGAAAAACCAATATCCACAAGGCAGTCAAACATATAAACCTTGTTTTTTCCCTTTTCCTTACCCATGAGTTGGAACTGACTGGATGACACTTAACAACAACAACCCATTCAGCCTATGTCTCAATCTCTGTATCTACTCATGGAATACTGGTGTTCCAAGGTTGTATTATTGTTAAGTGCTGTCAAGTCAGTTCTGACCCATAGCGACCCTGTGTAGGGTTTCCGATGAGCAGCTGGTGAACTTGAACCGTCAACCTTGCAGATCAAACGGTTTTGTAGTCTGGTGCATTAATCCACAGTGCCACACCAGGACTTCAAGGTTGTATACATATCACTATTTACCTTTATCCTATTTAGCCTATGCATACCAACCTGAGGTTTCCTCTATCTTCATTATTCATCTGCCACTCTCCCTCTCCTGTATTGCCCTTCCTATCACCTGAGCTACCCTCTAGCCGGTGAATTACTTTCCCCTCCCTCCCATCTCTGGTAACCATTAAAAAACATTTCTTTGCATACAGAAACCTTTTCTTAAGCTTTACAATAATGGTCTCATATAATATTTGTCCTTTTGTGATTGACTAATTTCACTCAGCATAATGTCCTCCAGGTTTATCCATGTTATGAGGTGTTTTGCGGATTCATCATTATTCTTCAGGGTAGCATAGTTTTCCATTGTGAATATGTACCACAGTTTGTTTATCCATTCTTCCATTGATGGGCATTAGCCTGTCTCCATCTTTTTGCTACTGTGAATAGTGCTGTGATGAGCATCAGTGTACATATATCTACTCATGCCCTAGCTAGTATTTCTTGTGCATATATGCCAATTAGAGGGATTGCTAGGTCATAAGGTATTTATTATGAATCAGGCTGCGGACAGCAAGGTCAGCAGTTTGAAACTACCAGCTGTTCCTCAGGAGAAAGATGAGGCTTTCTACTCCCGTAAAGATTTATAGCCTCGGAAACCCTGTTACAGGGTCGTTATGAGTCGGAACCGACTCTACAGCACATAACAGCAGCAGCAGCAAGGTATTTATATTTCCAACTTACTCAGGAAAC
>NW_006408576.1:18766553-18767868 GCF_000296735.1 Chrysochloris asiatica
CCCTTGTCTGATGTGTCATTGCAAAAAAAAAATTTCAGTCTATGGGATCCCTTTTTGCTCTTTTGGTGAAATCTTGAGCTGCACATTGTTGTTGGTGGTATGCCGTGGAGTTGGTCCCGACTCATAGCAACCCTGCATAGGGTCTGTAAATCTTTATGGGAGCAGAAAGCCTCATCTTTCTTCCATGGAATCATTGGTAGTTTTGAACTGCTGACTTTGAGGTTAGCAGTCTGACTCATAACCACTACATTTCTAATTTTTAGGAGGCTGGCCATAGTTTTTCCAATGACATCTCCATTCCTACTCTTCCCATCCTCCTTCCTATCTTATTTTTCTTTCTACCTTATTTTTTTTTACTACTAGTCTTCCATGACTAGAATGAAAGCAGAGATTTGGTTGGTTTGGTTTGATGACATATTACCAGCACCTAAAATGGTATATGGCACATGTAGGTACCAAAAAATATGTGCATATGTTAAGTAAATAGCTAAAATCAGAAATGAAAGTAAGGACATTACTATCAACCTTATATAAATAAGGACTATAGATGTATACTAAGAACAGCTGTGCACCAATAAATTAAAAAGCCAAGATGAAATGGACAAATCCCATTACAAATTAAACTGACTCAAAACGAAATATAAAATCTCAACAGACCGACAACAAATAAAGAATTGAATTTAAAGTCTTTCAGAAAAGGAAAGTACTGGAGGACCAGAGGACTTCGTCAGTGAATGCTACAACAAATTTAAAGAGGAATTAACAACGATCCTTCTCAAACTCTTCTAAAAAAATAGAAGAGAAAGAAACACTTCCTAACTCATTCTATGAGAACAGCATTATCCTGGTACTAAAGTCAGACAAAAATATCACAAGAAAATTACAGACTAATATCTCTTAGAATAAGGAGCCCTGGTAGCACTTAGAACATGCACTGGACTGTTAACCACAAGTGGCTGTTCAAACACACCAGCTACTACCTGGGAGAAAGAGGAGACTTTCTACTGCAGTAGAGAGTTACAGTCTCAGAAACCCTACATATGATCACACTGAGTTTGAATAGACTCAATGGCCATGGGTTGAGATGTCTTAGAATATAGAAGCAAAAATGCTGAACAATCATAAACAACCCTAATCCAATATCCTCTACCATTTGTCTGTCAGTCTGTCATAGTGTGGTGGTTTGCGTGTTGCTGTGATTCTGGAAGCCATGCCACTGGTATTTTAAATACCAGGACTGTCACCTACAGTGGGCAGGTTTCAACTGAGCTTCCAGATGAAGACAGACTTGGAAGAAGGAGAGATGGACTACTTC
>NW_006408576.1:18768994-18770622 GCF_000296735.1 Chrysochloris asiatica
AGAAGAGTTGTGGGATGTCATGAAGAACATCACACATGAAGAGAGCAAAAAGTCATTAAAAAGACAAGAAAGAAGGAAATGGTCAAAATGGATGTCAGAAGAGACTCTGAAACTTGTTCTCCAGCATAGAGATACTAAAGCAAATAGGAGAAATGATGAGGTACAAGAGCTTAACAGAAAATTTCAAAGGTCAGCCAAAAAGACAAAGTCAAATAATGAAATGTGCAAAGACCTGGGGTCAGAAAACCAAAAGGGAAGAACACACTCAGCATTTCTCAAGCTGAAGAAAAAATTCAAGCCTCAACTTGCATTATTGAAGAATTCTCTGTTCAAACTACTGAATGATGCAGAAAGCATCAAAAGAAGATGGAAGGAATACACATAGTCACTGTACCAAAAGGAAATGGTCAATGTTCAACCATTTCTAGAGGTAGCATATGATCAAGAGCCAATGATTCTGAAGGAAGAAGTCCAAGGTGCACTGAAGGAACTGGCAAAGAACAAAGCACCGAAAATTGATAGAATACAAATTGAAATCTTTAAAGAAAGCGAGGCAGCACTGGAGGCACTCACTCATCTATTCCAAGAAATTTGTAAGACAACTATCTAGCCAACTGATTGGAAGAGATCCGTATTTGTGCCCATTCCAAAGAGAGGTAACCCAACGGAATGTGGAAATCATTAGACAACATCTTTGATATTCCATGCGAGTAAAGTTTTACTAAAGGTAATACAGAAACGGCTGCAACCATACACTGACAGAGAACTTCCAGAGGGTCAACCCGGATTCAGAAAAGGGCCTGGAATGAGGGATATCATTGCTGACGTCAGATGGCTCTTGACTAAAAGTAGAGAATACCAGAAAGATGTTTACCTGTGCTTTATTGACTATGCAAAGGCTTTCAATTATATGGATCATGACAAGCTATGGACAACATTGTAAAGTATGAATATTCCGGAACACTTAATTGTACTCATAAGGAACCTAGTACAAAGACCAAGAGGTTCGAACAGAATACAGGAACACCGAATGGTTTCAAACTAGAAAAGGTGTGCGACAGGATTGGATTCTTTTACCATCCTTATTCAATCTGTATGCTGAGCAAATAGGCTGAGAAACTGGATTACATGAAGAAAAACATGGCATAAGGACTAGAGGAAGACTTATTAACAATGTGCGACATGCAGATTATACAACCTTGCTTGCTGAAAGTGAAGAGGACTTAAAATACTTACTGATGAAGATTAAAGACCAAAGCCTTTGGTATGGATTGCATCTCAATGTTAAGAAAACAAAAATCCTCACCACTGGACCAATAAACAACATTCTTATCAATGGAGAAAATATTGAAGTTTTCAAAGACTTTTATTTTGCTCGGATCCACCATCAACACTTATGAAAGCAGCAGCCAAGATGTCAGTTTGAGGACTAAGGTACACCTGCTCAAGCCATGATATTTTCAATAACCTCATATGCATGTGAAAGTTGGACATTGGATAGGAAGATCGTATTCTTTCACTATACTTATTCAATATGTATGCTGAGCAAATAATCTGAGAAGCTGTATTATATGAAGAAAAATGTGACATCAGGATTGGAGGAAGACTCATTAACAATCTGCAATATG
>NW_006408576.1:18770847-18781770 GCF_000296735.1 Chrysochloris asiatica
TGCATTGGGCAAATCTGGTGCACAAGACCTCTCTAAAATGTTGAAAAGCAAAGATGTCAGCTTGAGGACTAAGGTGCACCTGACCCAAGCCATGGTTTTGTCAATAACCTCACATGCATGTGAAAGTTGGATAGTGAATAAGGAACACTATAGGTAAATTGATGCATTTGAATTATGGTATTGGAAGAGATTATTAAAGTATCATTGGCTGCTAAAAGACAAACCAATCTGTGTTGGAAGAAGCACAGCCAGAATGCTCCCTGGAAGCCAGGATGGCTAGACTTCGTTTCTCATACATGGAGCATGTTATCAGGAGGAACCAGTTCCTGGAAAAGGATATTATGTTTGGTAAAGTGGAGGGTCAGAAAAAGAGGAAGACCCCCAAGAGATGGGTTGGCTCAGTGGCAGCAACAATGGGCTCAAATGTAGCAACAAATGTGAGTTTGGCATAGGACTGGACAGTTTCGTTCTGCTGTGCATAGGCCACTATGAGTCGGTACCAACTTGATGGCTACTAACAACAATAATAACAACAATCCAATATCACAGTAAAAGAATTATACGAGGGTGAGTGAAAACTTATCCACACTCCAATGATATTAAAATGCTTGTCCATGGTTGATGACAACACTGATAGTGCACATGCAATGATTCTGTTGAACAGAAGAGTGACAGTGTACTATGTGGCAAATTATTAGCATTATCAGCCATGGCTCTGCCTATAAAATAATCCACGACAGACTTGGGTTTTGAAAAGTTTGTGTGAGATAGGTATTGAAACAACTCATGGAAGATCATAAACAGAAGCGTTTGGACATCTGCAAACAAAATTTGAGTCGATACTTGAAGGAAGGTAAAAGTTCCCTTTAAAAAATTATTATTGGTAATGAAACATGTATTCATCACTAAGAGCACGAGAGTAAATGGAAAAGCATGGAATGGAAACATCCTCAATCGCCAACCAAGAAAAAGTTCAAAAGTCAGCCATCAGCTGGGAAACTGATGCTTACAATTTTCTGGGATCCTCAAGGGCCGGTATTGGAATGGAGTCCTGGTGTGGTGCTGTGGGTTAATGTGCTGAGCTGCAAAGTCAGTTTGATCTGCAAGGTTGGTGATTCAAGCTCACCAGCTGTTCCTTGGCAACACTATACAGGATCACTATGGGTTAGAACTGACTTGACAGCTCTTAACAACAACAGCAAAGTATTGGAACGCTATCCAGAAAAAGGCTCAACAATCAACAGTGCTGTTTACAGTGAGATGCTCACTGAAGAACTGAAGCCTAAACCTGGTATTAAACACAGAGGACTGCTATCCAAGAGCATTGTGATCTTTCATGACAAGGCAAATTCTCATACCTCTGCCCACAGGATACTCTGCAAAAAATTCGTTTTGAAGTGTTAAAGCATCCTCCCTATAGTCCTGACCTTGATCCATTGGACTTTCACCTGTTTGGTCCCCTGAAAGCAACCCTTTGATGATGAAGAGTCACCTCTGATGAAGAATGCACTTGTGGCTCACAACTCAGCCTAAAACATTTTTTAAATAAAGGAAAGGAAAAGCTTATTGACAAAGTGTATTGAAAAGCAAGATTATGTTGAAGAATGATGTACCTTTCTTTTCTAAGAGTTGATTAAAATTAATTCTACAGCTAAAGTAAGGAGAATTTTTGACCCATCCTCATACACCAGGACCAAGGAGGACTTAGTTCAAGAATGTCCAGGTGGTTCAATCTAAGAAAATCATTCAATATAATAGACAGCATTAATAGCAGTAAGGGGAAATCACATGACCCTCTCAATTGATGCAGAAAAAGCATTTGGAAAAATTTAACACCGTTTCCACAAGACAGAGAGGCAGACAACTTCTGAATGTTTAGTCACTGAAAACCAGATATAGTGTCAGAAGATGAAAACATTATTAATAGCACCAGAATATTGTCAGATTTAGTGCTGTAAGATGAGCCCCTCAGGTTGGAAGGCACTCAAAAAGAGCTGCCTCCTCAAGGAGAATTGACTGTGATGGTGTGAATGCAGTAAAGCTTTCAGGGCCTTCATTTGCTGATGCGCACAACTCAAAATGAGGAAAAACTGCTGCAAACATTCATTAATAAACAGAGCATGGAATGTATATACAGTACGGTGGTGGTAGTGGTTATGTACCATGGAGTTGGTTCCAACTCATAATTTTCCTAGATTTATACTGTATACAGTATACTGTTGTTGTTATTATATGCCTTGAAGTTGGTTCCGACTCATAGCAACCCTGTACAGGGTTTCTGAGACTGTAAACCTTTGACGGGAGCAGAAAGCCTCATCTTTCTCCCACGGAACAGCTGGTAGTTTTGAACTGCTACCCATGAGATTAGCAGGCCAATTTGTAACCACTACGCTACCAGAGCTCCTGTATACTGTATAAATTTATACTGTATACAGTATAAATCTTGGAAAATTGGGTGCTGTCAAAAATGACATGGAACACAGAAGGCATTATAAGCTATATTGGTCATTTTGAATCTGACACTTTTACGGTTTATTATGCTGGCAATGACAAATTCAAGAGGAATGGCATAGCATTCATCATCAAACAGAACATTTCAAGATCTATCTTGAAGTACAGTGCTTTCTGGGATAGGATAATATACATACGCCTACCAGGAAGCTATGGGTCGGAACCAACTCGATGGCACTTCACAACAACAACAACCAGGAAAACCAATTAATACCACTATTATTCAAATTTATGCACCAACCACTAAAACATATGAGGTTCTCCCTGTCCAGAATGCCCTTATGCACCCTGGTAGCGTAGTGGTTATGAGTTGGGCTGCAAACCTCAAAGTTAGCAGTTCAAAACTACCAGCTGTTCTGCGGGAGAAAAATGAGGCTTTCTACTCCCGTAAAGATTTACAGCCTTGGAAACCCTATGCAGGGTCACTATGAGTCAGAACCAACTCCACAGCACATAACAACAACAATAACAATGTCAGAAGACCCTTCCAGATTCAGGTCAAGTGTTGTATCTTCTGGAATGCCTCCCTGACTTCTGCTGAGGGTTAGTTGTTCCCTCCTGCAGACCCTACAAATCTCTTCTAGTTTTCAAGTGCCACCTCCCCGATTAAACTGTGGACTTCTTTAGGACAAGGATTGTGTGTCATCTCTTTTCATCTCTAGCACCTAGAGTAACACTTGCATATAATAGGTGCTTAAGCAATAGCTGAGAAATGAAAGTGATTGGGTAAATCAGGCCCTAGATCCTAAGAGTCACTATGATATTCAATGAAGGGAGTTGGGGCGGGGCTGGCCATCATTCTTTGTGATTTCCTCTCATTTTCATCTCTGAAGCTTCCCAGCATTTCCAACTATTGCTTCCTGCTATTTCAGGCTTTCTTCAAGAGAGAATTTCCCCAACTCTTTCAACGGTCCATTTTTAGTGTTATATAACTGAAGGCTGATGTAGTCTTAAAAGAATCTTATTATATAATTCCGTGCTATTACTGCAGCTCAGTTTTCCTTTTTCAAAAATCTTCCGAGGATAGTAAGGGATGGGTGGGAGGCCAGACAGAAGGAAAGTTCTCTGCAATGTCTGGGTTAGGTTCTTCCTTCTTTCTCCCTAGATCTTCACTGACACATTATCAGGATTTGGCTGCTTGGCAATTACCCTAAGATCCCCAGCAGTTGTTAGCCAAAGTTTCACTGACTCCAGAGCAGAAGATGCTGGGTTTGGCATCATTCTTAAGCCCAGGAGCTGATATTAAATATCTTGTTCATTCAGCTCTGCTGGAGTGAAAGCTGTTGCCAAACCAGAGTGATCATTTTATTGTTTTTCTAGAACAGCGGGGTTGTTATTACAAGTATTCTGGATGAGAGAATAAGGAAGCTAAAAAGATATCTACAATATTTTAAAAATAACCAGAAATATTAGATTTGCTTGAGGAGCAGTTCAATATCATTTGTCTGGCATGGTAGGGCTTTTTTTTTTTTTTTTTTTTTTTTTTAACATCATTTGGCTGATTGTCCTACCTATTAAGCACACCCCTCCAAGAGATTTCCCGGGGTATGGCTAAAGTGGAGGGGTTTTAGAGAAAAGCCAGAATTCCTGGCTAGTTCCTACCTAGACTGTAAGGAGCCAAGGGATACTGTAGTTTAAGAAAAGTGAACTCTACAAGAGAAAAAAGGCAGAGAAGACACATTTTCTGTAAAGGGTGTCTGTCCCTCTGCCCTTTAAAAGCTGCTGCCAGCACGTCATCCATAAACTCTAGGCAGTTAGACCAGCGCCCTGAGACACTAAGAGGGAGAGAAAGAACAGAGGGGGCATCAGAGGGAAAAAGACGCGTTGATTCATCGAGCCTGTGGGTGACACGCGGGGTCAGCAAGGGGAGGGACAGAGGCACCTCGCGGGCCCAGGGAGACAGGGACGTGGGGGCGCTGGGACTTAGGTGTAGGGATGGAAAATAAACGTTGTTGAGAATGGAACAAACGGGAAGATGGCTGGATCCCCAGGTGGAGGGCTGCCAGGAAAAGAGGAAGACAAGCGGAATCCCGGAGAGAAATAGTGTACGGAGGGTGCAGAGCGGCGGAGTGGAGGGCTCCAAGGGGAGAAACGCGCGCAGTGACACCCACAGCAGGGCAGTGTGGGAGCCGGGAGCGGGCACGACCGCCGTACGGGCTCCGCGGTGGCGCGTCCCCGAGGCCGCCGGGGTCGGCGCAGGCTCGCAGGCTCCGCTACTCACCTGGCTCTGCGCGCCGCGGGCGGGTCGGGGCCGGGCCGTTCCCCGTGGGGGCAGCTCCCCGGGGTCCCAGATCGCGGACTCGGCCAGCAGCTGGTCCAGCAGGCGCAGGGTTTCAGCCCCGCCGTCGGGGGGCGCCGCGGAGCCAGGATCGGGGCCAACTTCACCCTCAACCGCCACTGCCACCGCTGCTGCCTTCGGGGCCTCCTCCGGGGCCTCCGCCGCTGTCCTCAGCCGGGTCCCCATCCCGCCCTCCGGGGCTGCCCCGCCGGGCCCCACTGGGCGGCTGTCGGGGCTGCGCAGCCGCTTCAGGGCCCGACTGCTCCGGCTGCTGCCGCTGCCCATGACGCGTCCACCTTCTGGCCCTGGACTCGCAAGCAGGCCAGTGGCGCCGCAGGGAGTGCCTTCCGGGGACCCGGGCACGGCCTAGAGACCGGAGCGCGTCTCCCAAGCTGGGGCTATGGGCGGAGTAGACTCCAGCGGAGCGGGGGGGAGGGAAGAGGGAGAAGGGGGGAGGGACGGGCTGGAGACAAGACTCGGGGGCGCGGTGCGGGGAGCAGCTTCTAGCTGGCTCCGAATCTCTGCTAACTCACTCCTACTCCCATCTTCATCCCGGTCTCAGTCCTCTCCCGTCGGTCCTGTTCTCACTGAAAGTATTTTGGGGTCCTACAGACCTCCGGGCGAATCCGACTGGCTTTTCTGTGCATTTATGACAAAAACTCCCTCCCAAAAACATTCAGACAGGCCTGTGTGCCTGGCCTATGTGAAGTGATGAGAGTATGAAGGTGACTTCGCTGTCCTACCTTGGAGTTTAGAGGACAGTGGGTGAGTTACTTAATTTCTTTAAGCCTCATATTCTTCAAATGTTAAATTCCGGGAAAGGATGGGAGCAGTAAAAATACCTTTGAGGATTGAGTAAAATAATTTCTACCCTACTCCTTACCGGCTGCGTTCCGCCTCCTCCCTGACACACCCCAAGCCCCCAAACACACTCACACCAAAGATAGGACAGAAGGAAACAGAAGTGTGAGATCCTTCCAGAACCGGACAGGATCCCTTTTAGTCTTGCATTGTGGAAGCCCAGCAGCAGGCAGTGAGTGGACCCTCCGGTTTCCCCCTAAATGTTGAGCCTCATCAAAAACCAAATCGTAATCCTTGGGGGAGGTGTGTGTAGAGATGAGGAGGAGGTAAAGAGAGAGGGAAAAAAAGTGAAAGGAAATACCAATAGGTAATTATCATCATTCTAGCTTTTGTTCATTGGATATTAAGAAAAGAAAAACTATTATTTTTAAGTGAACCAACCTCGAAATAAGTGTACACATTACTTCAAAGCTGTGCGATCTAAATCCAACCAATTATTATTGTTGGTTGTGCTTGTATTTTACTTAGTCTTGATTTACTCCTCCCATTTCCCACTTCCTTTAACGTCCAACCTTTCCAAGGCTGAGCAATTCAAATATCCTGTGTTTAACTCAGTTAACTTGGCATTAATCCTGATCCAGATTGGATTGCAAAATAATTTTCAAAATGGAATTTTGGCTAACCTATAGGAATTACAATTTTACTATTTTATCATTTTAGGATTTAAAACTTTATGCTCAAGAAAATGGAATGGGGTTCAAATACATTTGTGTTTTATTATTGAGAATAATTCCCCTCCTTTCTTTCTTTCTTTTCTTTTTTTTTTTTTTTAATGTGCTGTTTTAACTATCCAGATGTAGGAGATGAGGCCAAATACATTATTTGATGTCATTTGGGTGTTCTAAGTCCACAGATGTGTCTTATTTGGAAGGCATTGATGTTTTTGCTTTAAGAAAACAAATCTCATTTTGAAACTCATTAAGCTTCAAGAAAAAAACATGCAGAGGAAAAAGAAGATTTTTCTTGAACTAAGTTCAAATAAGCTTAATTATTTAAAGGAAAATATGTTCTACTTCTGCCCAAGTAGAATCTAGTCATGTGATCCATAGTTTAAATATATCCATAGCTCCCTGTGTTCACTTCCTAGGGCAACCAATTTTTTTCCTGGCCATTCCTGATTCCAATTTTATCTCCCCATACTTGTCTAGTTTCTTCTGATTCATCAAAAGTAATGCCAGAGTGCTCTTTCCACTCTGAAAGTACATTTAAAATTAGCTGTATGTGTAAAACTGGCTTTTATCAAACATGTTAAATCCCAGAGTCATTTTAGTAGAAGCTTCCCATAATAAGCAAACCACCAACATTTTCCCCACATGGCTAATGCTCCCTAAGGCTATCTCTAGAAATAAACAAGAACCTCTTTATCCCAAGGAGTAATCAAAGTCCCAGAAATATTGGGAAATTGAAAATCGGGTCTAATTCTCCTTAAGAAAATATCCTGATAGCCAAGTTTCTGTTGTTGTTGTTGTTAAGTGCCATCGAGTCGGTTCCGACCCATAGCAACTGTACAGGGTTTCCGAGGCTGTAAATCTTTATGGGAGCAGAACGCCTCATCTTTCTCCTGTGGAGAGACTGGTAGTTTCAAACTGCTGGCCTTAAGGTTCGCAACCCGATTCGTAACCACTACGCTACCAGAGCTTAAGAAAATATCCTGATAGCCAAGTTTCTGTGGATAATCCCAAATCCACAGACATCTAGTTGGTTTCCAAGGCTGGAAATCTTTACCGCAGCAGAGGGTTCTTCTTTCTCCCGGAAAACTGCTGGTGGTTTTGAACTGCTGACTTTGCAGTTAACAGTTCAGTACTTATCCTACAAAGCCACCAGAAATAGCTAAAGTAATCCTTTATTCAATGATTTTGATGGTGATCGCTGGTGATGATGAGTGGAAGATGAGACCCAATTTAGGAGCTACCTGCTTACCACTTGGAAAACAAGAACTGCTGTCTTAGTTATCTAGGGATTCTATAACAAAAAATCACACATGGGTGGTTTCACTAACAGAAATTTATTTTCTCACAGTTTAGGAAGCTAGAAGTCCAAATTCTGAGCGCTGGCTCTAAAGGAAGTCTTTCTATCTGTATCAGTTCTAAGGGAATGTCTTTGTCTCTTCAGCTTCTGTTTCCATGTTCCTTGGAGATCTCCACATGTCTTGGTATCTCTGCTTCTAACTTTCATTTCATCTCTTTTATTTCTCACCTGGGAGTCTTGGTGTAGCACTGTAGGATAAGCACTGGATCATAAGGTCAGTGTGAGTCACAAGGTCGGTGGTTCAAACTCACCTGCTGCTCTTCAGAAGCCCTATACAGGGTTGCTATGAGTAGGAACCGACTCGATGGCACTTAGCAAAAACAACATATGTCAACTGATTATGCTTACTTAGTTCAAGATAGATATTTTTCCTCTAGATTTTTTTAGATGTTTTATTGTGAATTATGTGATAGTTTACATGGGAGAACATTAGCTTTACATTCATCCTATTGTATATCATTTCATTGCCATGATCAAACAACCAAAGGGTATACTCCGCAAGCCTGTCCCCTGATCGTCAGCACACAGCCCCTCTCCCTCTCTGGGTCTAGAGTCCCCAGCCGCTCCATTTCTCCACATCATCATCTCTGCCTCCATCTCTGGCATTATTGTCTCTCTGGGTAGGGTCCCGCTCTCCACTCTTCTCCCTTGATGGTCTCAGGGACCTCTGCTCCTAGACTGCAAAGTCAACCACTCCCCTCCATTTGCTACAAAACGTCTACCTTTACATTTCCAACCCTTACAATCAGTCCTGATAACAATTATTCCCTATTGCACCACAAGAGACCTATCTGCGTCTGCTTTCATCAGCCCCGCCCAGACAGACTGGATACTACTCAGTAGAGATTCTACTTTCCTTCACGCCTCTTGAAAGCTTGTAAACCAGTCACTTCTTGCCTTTGTAGCACCCCCATTCTGGGTAGCCAATGTCCAAGTTGCTCATCCCTGTCTACTCTGTGTATGGAGGGGGTGGGAGTGATCCTCGCTGTAAAGATTTGTTCCCTTTTTTGAGCTACTGCATCCATAGGTGTCGGTCAAGTTCATCAAATTGCATCAGATTACTCTTTTTTTCCTTTTCTTTCTTCTTCTAGTTGAGTTCTAGATGTTTTTAGGATCCCTGGTAGAGTAGTAGTTGTGCATTTGGTTGCTAACTGCAAGGTCAGCAGTTTGAATCTATCAGCTGCTCTATAGGAGAAAGATGAGATTTTCTGCTCAGGTAAAGAATTACTGCTTTGAAACCATACTCAAGGTTACTATGAGTGCTTGGATCAACTATCAACACTCATGGAAGCAGCAGTCAAGAAATCAGACGACGTAGTGCATTGGGCAAATCTGTTGCACAGACCTTTTAAAAGTGTTGAAAAGCAAAGATGTCAGCTTGAGGACTAAGGTGCACTTTACCCAAGCCATGGTATTTCCAATAACTTCATATACATGCAAAAGTTGGATGGTGAATAAGGAAGCCTGTAGAAGAATTAATACATCTGAGTTATGGTGTTGGATGAGAATATTGAAAGTATCTTGGAGTGCCAAAATAACAGATCTTTGTTGGAGGAAGTGCAGCCAGAGTGCTCCTTGGAGGCCAGGATGGCCAAACTTCGTCTCTCATACTTTGGACATATTGTCAGGAGGGACTAGTCACTGGAGAAGCATATCATGTTTGGTAAGTTGGAGGGTCAGAGAAAAAGAAGAAGACCCCCAGTGAGATGGATTGACAAAGTGGCAGCATCAATGGGCTCAAGCATGGCAACATTTGTGAGGTTGGCCCAGGACCGGGCAGTGTTTCGTTCTGTTGTACATAGGGTCACTATGAGTCGGTACTGACTCAATGGCACCTAACAACAACAATAGTGAGTCAGAACCAACTGGATGACACACCACCATCATCATCAAATCTCAAAAGAGATTGACTTCATGATACGCCTGTCCCCTATACTAGCCCTGCCTCATTAACATAACAAAGACCGTGCATTCCCAAATGGGATTATAATCACAGGTATGTAGTGTAGGATTTATCACATATTTTTGGTGGACACAGTTCAACCCATAATAGCTTCCTTTCTAACAAGCAAATTCAACTTTGGAAGAGGATGAAGGTGTTGGTACTTTCAGGAGGAACTGTTTCCCCGAATGATATTTTCCTTATCAAACCAGTCTGGCATCTGGAGGTAAAAGCAGCCATCTCCGTCTCCTTACCACAGCCCAGTGAACCACTCCCCATCACGGTGGGCTGTCAAACTTCACACATCTAACTGCTATTCTTGCAAAATGTTCATAGTTTTACCGCTGAGAAGCAGAAACATTAAATCTAGGAAGAGTTAACACTATTCGTTAAGGACAGTTAATAAATCAGAGAACTCCTTTGTAATATTTGCTCATAAATTAATCTTAAATCTTCAAAGTTGGTATGTCTCTATCCTGGTTAATTGGCCCATTGTTGATTAAGATGAATTCCATAGCACTATATAACAAGTAGACATATCCTGTTTAAACCAAGGGAAGAATCCAAACGTGTGGTGCACTTTGCCATCTGCTTAAACAATTTTCTTTTTTTACAAACAGTGGAGTTATTTCTTTTCACCATTTTATAATTTTTCTGTAATATATTTTTTATTTTTTATTGTGAATTGGGTGATGGTTTATAGACAAGATCACCAGTTTTACATTCAACAAATCATATACTTGGTTTAATCTCAGTCAATGATTACAATCCCCTCCCTGTCACAACAGTTATCCTACTTCCTTTCTGTGGTTCCCCATTTACATCTCACATTTCACCAATGAACAAAGCAAAAATATTTGATGCATACATTCAAAGCAAAATATATATATTCATTTAAATGTCCAAAGGGCACATTCTTAAGCCAGCCTCCTGCCTGCAGGCACACAGCCTTACCTAGTCCATGGGCCCAGAGCCCACAACTGCTCTGTCTCTTCATGCCACCCACCTCGGCCAGTTTGTGCTGTCGCCACTTTTCCAAGCAGGGATCCCAAGCTCTACTCATGCTCTTCCTTCTTGATGGTCCTGGGTCTGTTTCTGAAACAAAAGACTAACTACTACTCCCATTTATTTATACATCTACAATTTCAGTGCTTAAACAATTGTATCGTTTAAAGAGACATCTAAGAATTTTCAGCTCAAAGTGGTAAATCAGGTACAAAATTCACTTATCACTTAAAATACCTCTGAAATAAGTTTTTTAAAAAAGGAAACTCAAACCATAGGCTCTGAGGATCAGACTTTA
>NW_006408576.1:18782010-18784604 GCF_000296735.1 Chrysochloris asiatica
AGGGGATAATAATCAATGTAATGAAACAAGCTATATGAATGGTTGAATGTGAAGCTGATGATGTGCCCTGTAAACTTTCACTCAATCCAAAATAAAAACATTTAATAAAAAAAAAAAAAAGGAAACTCAGAAAAGAAAGACGAATGCAGAAAGAAGTTGTGAGGGTAAGCGAAAATCACAAAAGCGAGGTTTCAACACATCTCTGGAAACTGGGAAGCTGATAGGAGAGAGATCGCCAGATGAAACAGATGGAGAAATTGTAGCCTACAATATGATATCAGGGAGGGGAAGGAAAATGGAAAGTCAGTCTTCATGACAGAAGAGGCTCTGGGACTTGGTCAGCAGGTGTGAAAAAAGATGAAGGGGGAAAAGTAGGATTACAAACTAGGATTAAAGAACAGAGGTCTCCAGTGAAATTTCAGGTTAAATATTAAGTCTCTTGGTTTTTAATTTGTAGGTCTTTAACTTGTTAAGTGGACCTGAAATCACAGACTGTTCCAAGGGGTTACTGATTAATGCTGGTGCACTATTTGTACAAGCCTTCTGACTGGAATGTAACTTATCTGCATTAAGCAATCCACCACCATCCAACAGAGGATAGGTAACATTTCCTGAGAGCTACATCAGTGCCAAGTGATGTATGTCCTGGTTCCTTTACAAACCCTGGCTCGTTAAACAAACCTCACAACAACCTTATAAAGTAGATAGTATTCCCCTCCATTTTGTGGATGGGAAAACAGAGGCTCAGAAGAGTGGAGAACTTGCCTAAGATCTCAAAGCTAGTAAGTGGCAGAACTGGGATTTGAACCCAAGTCTGTCTGGTCCCATTATCTTTTTACTGTTAGCTACAGGTCTGGGTGGTGTTTCATTCTGTTGTACATAGGGTCACTATGAGTCAGAACTGACTTGATGGCAACTGACAACAGCATAACCAAATAAATGGGAAGCTTAATAAAATAGATAAGTTGAGCTCGGAGTAGTGGAAATTACTACCTTAATGCTACCCTGGAGGTAGCGTAATAAACTGTTCCTATTTACCTTGTTGTTATTGTTGTTAGGTGCCATCAAGTCAGTACCTACGCATAGAGACCCTATATTCAACATAACAAAACACTGCCTAGACCTGGGCCAACCTCACAATTGTTGTCACGCTTGAGCCCATTGATGCTGCCACTTTGCCAATCCATCTCGCTAGGGGTCTTCCTCTTTTTCTCTGACCTCCACCTTACCAAACATGATATCCTTCTCCAGTGACTGGTCCCTCCTGACAATATGTCTGAAGTATGGGAGATGACTGAGGTTATTCCCAGGTTACAAGATTTGGTCACCATAATATGTAGGTTTGTGTAGGTTACCATCTGCACAAGGTTGCCTGGCTGTCTTAAGCAGGGTTCTGTAAAGTAACAGAACCAGTGAAGTATACATATAAATACATAGAAATTTATTTCAAGGAAATGGCTCATGCAATTGTGGAGGCTGGCAACTCCCAAATCCACGGGTCAGGCAGCAAGCTGGAGGTTTCTCCTGACATATGGTTGCCAAGGCTGACAAACCCAAAATCTGTAGGTCAAGTGGCAGGCTGCTGGCTCGTGGGTTGTAAGTAGAATCCAAAATTTGCATGTCAGGCAGCAGGCTGAAGGCTTCTCACATCCCAAGAACCAGAGGTCAGAGGATGAAGACACAGATGCAAAATTGAGAGAATGAACTTTGTATATATTGTATGCAGGACACACCCCCAAGAAAAACTCCCCTTCCAACTGATTGGCTGCTCAAATCAGATCACTAAATAGAGAATGATTATATAATGTTAAACTACTGAGAATCATGGCCTAGCCAAATTAACACTAACCATCACAACGACCAAGAGGGCAAGTACAGCTGGAATTTGGCCATGCTTTATTCACCAAGCTGTCTTTCATGAAACAAGGCTGTATCCCCCCCACAAGAGGGAAATGCAATATGGGTTAGATATGACCCTAGTTGTTCCTCTAACATTTTTTTTTTTAGTGTTTTATTGTGAATTATATGATAGTTTACATGGGAGAACATTAGTTTTACATTCATTCTATCGTATATCGTATCATTGCCATGGTTACAATCCCCTCCATGCATCATCATCAAAGGGTATACCCTGCAAGCCTGCCCCCTACATTACCCCCCAACCCCAGTCTTCAGCACACAGTTGCTCTCCCTCTCTGGATCTAAAGTCCCCAGCTGCTCCATCGCTCCACGTCATTGTCTCTGCCTCCTTTTCAGGCATCACTGCTTCTCTGGGTAAGGTCCCGCTCTCGGCTCTTCTCCGTTGGTGGTCCTAGGGACCTCCGCTCCTAGACTGGAAAGTTATTTCCTCCCTTCCTTGTTATGAAACGTCTATCTTTACATTTCCAACCTTCACAATCAGTCCTGATAACAATTATTCACTATTGTATCACAAGAGACCCATCTGCATTTCATTTCATCAGCGCTGCGTAGGCAGATTGGATACTACTCACTGGAGATTCTGCCTTCCTCCAGGCCCCCTGGTTCTAGGTTCCCTCTTGAAAGCTTGTAAGCCAGTCACTTCTTGCCTTTGTAGCCCCTTCCCCCCACCCCCC
>NW_006408576.1:18791780-18807614 GCF_000296735.1 Chrysochloris asiatica
AAAAAAAGCAGCCCCAACAAAAACAAGGCTGAATACTGCAGTCTCTAATCACAGAAAAGGGAGAGGAGGGAGAGAAGAAAAAGAGGGGGAAAAAAATCTGTAGCTTAATATAAGTATGTCTTTCATGTCCTAAGTTCCTGCCTTCAAAGCTGCCTGAGAGATTTTGCCTTTAAACTCTCTTTTCAGGCACTTCAGCCCCCTCCTCTTCCCCGTGATAGAAAACAGAACAAAAAGGAAACAGATCAGCGCCTCCACTTGGGCTGAGTGACTGTGCGCAATTGTGGCAGAAGAACCCACCAGTGGTGAGGGTAGGGGGTGGCCACTCGGCTCAGGCTCTCCCTCTATTCACCAGAATGGAGGTGGGCAAACAGTGAGCGTGTCAATTATCAGATACCAAAGGAAAAAAGAAAATCAGAACAAAGCAAAACTAACAAAGTATATTGTTCACCTTTGTCCTAAGGTCCCTGCGGCATATTTCTGTGGTGTTTCTTCTCCCCCTGTTTCTTCCTGCCACTTGGTCTTGCCCGGAATGTCGGCTCAGGCCTCTGAGCCTGGCCCGGCAGATTCAAAAGTGTGCAATTTTTTACTTCAGCTACAAACTTCACAAGCTACAAGTCTTCAAAACTTTAAAATATTCCTATCTCTGTGTTTCCGAGTTTTGGAGCTCTGCCCTGGCTCTGCTTTGCCTGGTATTCTGTGCTATTGCTGATGGCGACCTTCACTGCACCTCCACCCTAGCCTCTACCAATCCTCTAACATTTTTAAATCAGAGTTTTGCATAGTTCAGTGATTAAGGTAATGGCATCATTTTAAACCAACCTTTTATCCTCAATTTCCAAGTACCTTCCCACTCCTTACAAACACACATATACACAGAGGTTCAAGCACACATTTCAATCACATTCATATAAACTGTTCCTGTAATAAATGGGAAATGAAACTGGAGAAATATGATGGATCTAAAATGCTGTCTCCAACCTGTGGTTGAGTGATCATAGAGTAAGCATAAGCGATGTGTCCCAAGACTGAAACTCAAAGGGAACACATAAGCAAGCATGTAAGCTAGCTGGCAACTGCATTGGTCTATGTGTGGTTGAAGTAATGAAAATATGGGCTGAGTTCAACCATATTCCACAGACTCCTGTCGACCTTGAGATGCGTGAGAGAAGGAGGCAGACTAGTTGGTCCAAAGTTTGTGAAGATTTGGGAACTCCTGAGCCTATGGACACTGACCTAGCCACAGAAGGCTAGAACTGAGAGTGAAGCATGCAGCTGATATGAAATGGAGGGAGATGCACAAGAATGTCCAAACTTGCAGACAGTATCCATTTGACCGAGCTTCAATAGCTTGATGACTGCAGCTCAGCTAGAGGAAGATAAAGAAATTTGAGAAAGGAAGCAAGTGTAAATTGCTACAATTTGATGAAATAGACCTATACTTATGGATGTAGCAGTTCAAAATACCAACCAAGCGGGAAGGGGTCTTCACATCAAGAATCAAACCTATCTCCTCAGTATACAGGGATGATAGGGATGGGCAACTTAGACACTGGCTACCTAAAATGGGGGTGGGTGAGGTGGTGATTATAAAGGCATGAAGTGGCTGGCTTAAAAGTTTTCAAGAGAGAATTGTTTCAGAGTGTGCAGGGAAGATAGAATACCCACTGAGTAATTTTCATCTTGTCTAGATGGGTCTGGTGAAAGGCAATAGGGATAAGATTCTTATGACTCAATAGTTAGTAATTGTTATCATGACTAATTGTGATTGACACAACTGTAAAGGCAGAAGTTTTGTAACATAAAGGGGGGAGTAGTTAATCATACATTCCAGGAACAGAGGACCGTAAGACCATCAAGAGAGAAGAGCATGAGCAGAACGTGAGACCCTAACCATAGAAGCAGCGACACTAGAGATGGAGGCAGAGGTAATGGTATGGAAAGGCAAGAGCAGCTGAGGACTCCAGACTGAAGGAAAGATAAAGGCTATGTGCTGGTGGCCAAGAGGCAGGTTTGTAGAATGTGCCCTTTGGTTGTTTAAATGATTATATATTCCTGAGTGTTTTTGTGTCCATCAAAAAAAACAGAGGGGATAGAAACAAATACTGTTAAATGATGATGCATGGAGGGGACTGTAATCATTACAATGAAACAAAACACGATAGGTTGAGTGCAAAACCGATGCTCTCCCATGTAAACTATTCACAATAAAACCTTTAAAAAACAAAAAACAAATGTGATGTGTCTTACTTCTGGACCAGAACATTTCATTGCTAGTGGAAGATCCCAAAGTCTCTTTCTGCCAAGTGACTGGTAATGTCTGAGAAAGTGGCAGCGCTATCAACCAGACCCTAGAGTGGGGAGTCATGGAATAGCACCCCTAGCCAACTGTCAATAGACATATAACTGAGATAAGAACTAAATTTTGTTGCTACAAACCCTACTATTTAGGGGCTGTTTCTTGCTGGGACATAATTTAGCCTGTCCTCACTGATAGGGCATAGTCAAAGATATTTGTACTTGATTCTGTGAAAGAGGCAATGGAGAATAATATAGTCAGATTTTCAATTTTAAAATATCAATCTAGTTGTTGTTGCTGTTGTTTTGGTGGGTCCTTTTTTTTTTCTTTTTTGCTGTTGCTGTTTTGCTGTTTTATGCTCCCCCTTCTACATTAGGGGGACTCTTTCTCTCCCTATATTACCCTAGAAGAGACAGCAACTGCTGACATATAGTCAAGCTACAATCACATTCTATAAAACACCAAAACCCAGGCAAGAACCAATACCAACTGCCATATACCAGGTAGGCAGACAACACCTGTGAAAGTTACTCTGAGTTAAGCAATAAGAAGAGTGAAAAGGGAAGCCCACATCTTGATCACATCTAGCTGGAAACAATCAGAAAGCATAAGAAATACCAAAACACATACTCAATTAAGTATTAAGGCCACAGATAAACACTAAACATGTCCGAGAAGCAAAAGCAGATGACCATATCAGCACACATCCAGAAACAAGAGAAAATGTCTGAGACAAATGACTTATTTAGAGGTAGACCTGGACTACATTCTGGAAGGAGGGCAGGACTTGGAAATACCTGAGAAGGAATTCAGGAAAATGACTATAAAATGGTTCAAAACACTTTACAATGGAGTTGAGAAAAATAAGGATGAAGTCAGGAAAGCACTACAGGAACAATCAAATAAGATAGATACAGCATTGGAAATAATTCAAAACCTACAGAAAGAGGTCCAAACGATAAATAATAGAATATCAGAAATGACAATACACTGAAAGGGCAAAGGAGTAGAATAAAAGAGACAGAAGGTAGAACCAGTGAGCTGGAAGACAAATCTCTCAATACCACTAAGATAGAAGAGCAAACAGAAAAAAGGATTTAAAAAATCTGAAGAAGGTCTAAGATTCATGTTGGGCAACATGAAGAGGAATAACTTAAAATTACTGGCATTCCAGAACAAGAAGAATCACACAAGTCCACAGAGTAAATAGTTGAAGAACTGCTGGAAGAAAATTTCTCCAACATCCTGAAAAGTGAAAAGATAAACATTCAAGAAGCTCAATGAACACCAGAAAAGATAGACTCAAAAACAAAATCACCGAGACATATCATAATCAAGCTCTCCAAAATCAAAAATAAGGAGACACTCCTGAAAGCAGCTAGGGAAAATGGAAGTGTTACATACAAAGGCAAGCAAGTCAGATTAAGCTTGGATCTCTCAACAGAGTCCATGCAAGCAAGAAGGCAATGGGGAGACATATATAAAACCCAGAAAGAAAAAACTGTGAACCAAGAATCCTTTATCCAGGAAGGCTATCCATGAAATACGATGTGTACTCAAAACATTCCAGGTTGAACAAAAGCTAAGAGATTTTTCCAAAGCCAATTCTGTGCTACAAAACATCCTAAAAGGAGTTCTGTAGACTAAGAACAAACAAGAACAGACAACAACCAGAGATTGACATATGTGGCAGCACCTCCCAGAACTAAATCAACAGAAGGAGGAGTAGAGAACAAAATGAAACTATAAGAACAAACTCAGAGAATCTGGGAGGTCAGTCTATGATCAAAACAAATGTAATGTAAAAGAAGATAAACATATAGGAACAGAGATCTAGATAATGAGAAGTTCAGGTAGATTACAGGATAAAATAGACTACTAAATGCAGGGAAAAGTTAATGGAATAGAAGGTAATCTCAAAGAAAATTAAAACTTCACAACATACCAAGAAAATGAAAATCCAAGAAGAACATGGAAACATTAAAACTATGAGGAAACTCACAAGAAAGAACACAAAAAGCATGAACTTAACAAAGGAAGACACACAGAGCAAAGAAAGCAGCAACAACACAAAAACACAAACATAATGGTAGCAATTAATCCATTGTTGTTGTTGTCAGGTGCCATCGAGTCGGAACTGACTCATAGCGACCCCATGCACAGCAGAACGAAACAATGTCCGATCCTGGGCCAACCTCACTACTGCTGCCACACTTGAGTCCATCAATGATGCCACCTGGCCAATTCATCTCGTTAGAGGTCTTCCTCTTTTTCTCTGACCCTCCACCTTACCCAGCATGACATCCTTTTCCAACGATTGTTTCCTCCGGACAATATGTCCAAAAATTAATCCATACCTATCGATAATTACACTGAATATAAATGGATTAAATGCACCAGTTAAGAGACGGAGGGTGGCAGAATGGATAAGAAAACAAGATCCGTCAATATGCTGTCTGCAAGAGACATATCTCACACAGAAACAAAAACTGATTAAAAGTCAAATGATGGAAAAAAATATATCAAGCTAATCACAATAAAAAATGAACAGGAGTGGCAGTACTAATCTCTGATAAAATAAACTTTAAGGCAAAACCAGCATAATAGATAAAGATGGACATTTTCTCATGATTAAAGGGACAATTGAACAAGATGAAATAACCTTAATAAATATCTATGCTCCCAGTGAGAGAGCTCTAAAATATATAAAGCAAACTCTAATAGATTTGAAGAAAGAAATATATGAATCTATAATATTAGTGGGTGATTTTAATACACTGCATTCAAAAATGGATAGAACAACCAGAAAGAAACTTGACAAAGACACAGAAGAACTAAACAACACAATCAGCCAAATGGACCTCATAAATGTGTACATAGCATCCAACCCAACAACAGCACAATAAACAGTCTTTTCCAGTACACATAGAATATTCTCCAGAATAAACCATGTCTTAGGCCACAAAGCAAGTCTCTATAAATTTACAAATATAAAAATACTACATAGCATCTTCTCAGACCACAATGCTATCAAATTAGAAATCAACAATTAGAAGACCAAGGAAATAAAGTCAAATACATGGAAACTGAATAACACCCTGCTCTAAAGTGACTGGGTAGTAGAAGAAATTAAACGTGAACTCACAAAGTTCCTAGAAACAAATGAGAATGAAAACACAACATACTAAAATTTTTGGGACATGGCAAAAGCAGTGCTGAGAGGACAATTTATTGCAATAAATTGCTAACACATCCAAAAAGAAGAAAGAACCAAAATTAACACATTAACACAGCATCTACAACAATTAGAAACAGACCAACATAGGGAACCCACAGCCACCAAAAGAAAAGAAATAATAAAGATTAAAGCAGAAATAAATGAGATAGAAAAAAGAAAAACTATACAAAGAATTAACAGGACAAGAAGCTGGTTCTTTGAAAGGATTAATAAAATTGACAGACCATTGGCAAACCTAACAAAAGAAAAGAGGGAGAAGACACAAATAACACACATTAGAAACCACATTGGCGATGTCACAATGGAAATAAAGGAAATTAAAAGGATAATAACAGAATACTATGAAAAGTTGTACTCCAACAAATTTGAAAACTTAGAAGAGATGGATACATTTTTTAAAAAACAAACTACCTAAACTTACACACAGTGAAGTAGAAAACCTGAACAGACCAATAACAAAAGAAGAAATTGATCAGGTCATCAAAAAACCCCTAACTGAAAGAAGTCCAACCAACCTGGAGTGGCTAGAAGAACAGAAGATACTTCTTGAAAGAAAGACCTACAGGAAAAATATAAAACAACATAGGCAGACTGACTGTTACTATAAGAACAAGCAACTTGCATGCCCAGGAAACATCAAGGCAAGTGGTCGGGTCTCCTCAGTGCAACCCCCCTTCCAAGACTAGGACTCAATGGGAATACATGCTGTTATTAGTGACCACGCTCGACACTGATAAGGGGAAGTGAGGGAAAAACAGCAGTGAAGCGGTGAGCTAAGCCCTACAACGTTCAATAGACTTCTGTGAACCCAGTGAAGACCTGGTTGGCCAGCAGTGTGGCAAGACCTGAGGACTCTTGGGCCCAGAGCCAGTGACACAGCCACAGAGGACTAGAGTGGAGAGTAAAGCATCCAGCTGATAAGAAGAGAGGTCATATGTATAAGAACACCCACACTTGCAGATAATACCCACTTATTCTGGCTTCAGTGACTGGATGATCAGAGCTCAACCAGAAGTAAAAAGAAGAGTGGGGAAAAAAAAGTATTCTCATACAGTTTGATGAACTTGACCTACACCTATTGAAACAGTAGCTCAAAAGAGGGAACAAGTCCTTACAGCAAGAATCATTCCCACCCCCTCCACACACAGAGTAGACAGAGATGGGCAACTTGGACATTGGCTACCCAAAATGGGGGTGGGGGGCTACAAAGGCAAGAAGTGACTGGCTTACAAGCTTTCAAGAGGGAACCTAGATCCAGAGGGCCTGGAGGAAGGTAGAATCTCCAGTGAGTAGTATTCAATCTGACTAGGCGGGGCTGATGCAATGAAATACAGATGGGTCTCTTGTGATACAATAATGAATAATTGTTATCAGGACTGATTGTGAGGTTCGGAAATGTAAAGGTAGACATTTTATAGCAAGGAGGGGAGTGATTAACTTTTCAGTCTAGGAGCGGAGGTCCCTAGGACCATCAAGGGAGAAGAGCAGAGAGTGGGATCCTACCCAGAGAAGCAGTGATGCCTGAAATGGAGCCAGAGATGATGACGTGGAGCAATGGAGCAGCTGGAGACTTTAGATCCAGAGAAGGAGAGCAACTGTGTGCTGAAGACCTGGGGGGTACGGGGGAAGGATTGCATGGAGGGGATTGTAACCATGGCAATGAGATGATATACGATAGAATGAATGTAAAACTAATGTTCTCCCATGTAAACTATCACGTAATTCACAATAAAACATTTAAGAAATAAAATAAAATAAAAGAAGTCCAGGCCCAGATGACTACACTGGTGAGTCCTACCAAACATTCAGGGAAGAGCTGTCACCAATTCTACTCAAATTATTCCAGAAGATAGAGGAGGATGGAAAACTTCCTAATACTTTTTATGAAGCAAGCATAACCCTCATACCAAAACCAAGGAAGGACCTCAGTAAGAAAGAAAATTATAGACCAATATCCCTCATGAGCATAGATGTAAAAATGCTCAACAAAATCCTAGTCAACAGAATCCAGCAGCACATCAAAAAGATAACACATCATGATTAAGTGGGATTCATATCAGGGATGCAAGGATGATTCAACATTAGAAAAACAATATAATACACCATATAAATAAGAAAAAAGAAAAGAACCACATGATCATATCAATTGATGTAGGTTAAGTGTACTTTGAATCACCGTACCTCAGTTTCTTCATCCATCAAATGGGGATAAATAATACCTACCTCACTGTGTTATTGTGAGAAATGAATAAACCAAATGTGTTCATGCATGTCAAGCAATTAGTTCAGTGGCTAGCACTCAAAATAGGTTAGCAAAAAATGCATTTGTAAAAGATGACTGTATAAAACTTCAAATACATTTTCCCTCAGGAAATCAGTGGGAAAAAAACTATCCCCTGGAATTTAGAGGGAAAGTTTCATAACTGAACTAAGAATGTATATTCAGCTAAAGGCTGATATCAATTCAGTGGACATTTATTGAAGGCCATCTGTACCAGTTAGGCATAGTCCTTACTTATTAAGCACTGTACAACTTTATTTGACCTTCTGAATCTAGACACAGTAGGAATAGAAAATCAGAGCTGAACAGAGTTCGAAAGACATTTAGAGATGTTACCATCTAAACTCCCAACCTTTCAGATGAGCAAATTGAAGTGTGGAGAGGATATAACTCTCCCAGAATTATGCTACTGGTTTGTGTCACATACTGTGTGCCCTCCTCAAAGGACTGCCGTGTGGACTGAGTAGGATCTTGTAGCATGGTAACTATTAGATTTAGTGTGTCAATTGTCCAGGGTCACACAACCTGCCCAGGGAGAAGAAAAGGATCAACCACAAGTCTACCTGGTTCCAAAATGCTTGTGCTTTTAGATGCTTATCATATCTGTATGACAGCCAGCTGTATGGAACAAAACTGTGTCCCTGTATCTTCTATATAACAAACAACTAGGCCACTGCTCTCAACCTCCAGGCATAAAGACTGAGCTCAACTTCTCTTTTACTACATCATGTTTCATTACACTTTTTCTCTCACAGTTCCTAGACAATGAGGTGAGTGGCTTTCTTCAGCTTTATGTTGAGGAAAATAACTTATGTTATTGAACATAAAGGCTGAGGGCTGCCTCTGGTGACCATTGTTATTGCTGTTAAGTGACTTTGAGTCAGTTCCTGACTCATTGTTGTGTTAAGTGCTGTCAAGTCGATCCTGACCCATAGCGACCCTGTGTAGGGTTTCCGAGGAACAGCTGGTGAGCTTGATCCACTGACCTTGCAGTTCAAATGACTTTGCAGTCTGATGCATTAGCCCACAGCGCCATACCATAGCAACCTGTATAAGGTTTCCAAGGGAGCAGAAAGCCTCATCTTTCTCCTACAGAGTAGCTGGTGGTCTTGAACCACTGACCTTGCAGTTAGCAGTCCAGTGCTTATCCTACATAGCCAACTTGCTCCACTGGTGACCATAAAAGGTGTAAAAATGTCAAGATAATAATTTGTGCTCAAATTGAGCCAGAAGTTGTCCCACAACTTCCGATTGGAAAGGGCTTAGGTGTAGCCATGTGTCCTTAGGTTAGGGGAATGGGGGTGTGAGGGACATGGCAGATGTTGTGTGTTGCATGCTTATTTGAGGAGGGTTTAGCAGACTGAAGATGACAGGAGGAGACTCAGCTTCTATACTCCACCTCTGAAACACACTTCCTTTTACACTATCCCAGTCGTGTTTTCAGTTTCACTGAACTATACATGGAGCTCTGGTAGTGTAGTGGTTACGAATTGGGCTGTGAACCTTAAGGTCAGCGGTTCGAAACTACCAGCCGCTCCGCGGGAGAAAGATGAGGCTTTCTACTCCCGTAAAGATTTACACCCTCGGAAACCCTGTACAGGGTCACTATGGGTCGGAACCGACTCGATGGCACTTAACAACAACAACAACATATTTAATGTGTATCAAGTCCTACCTCCATAGGATGAGCACTGAACTGCTGTGAGAAAGAAAAAGAACTCCACAAGAAAAAGATGAGGTCGCTTTGAGTCGGAACTGACTTGACACACATAACATAACAATCATATGCCCTGGTGGTGCTTTAGGATAAGCACTGAATTGCTTACCCTACAAGATCAGCTATTCAAACCCACCAGCCACTCCTTGGAAACCCTATACAGTGTTGCTGCTATGAATCAAACCAACTAAATGGCATTTTACAATACTAACAATATATGTGTGTGTGTATGTATGTATGTGGGTATATACATATACATGTGCCTTGGTTTAAATTATTTCTACTCCTTAAATGTATCCATTAAACACGAAGGAAAAAAAAAAAAAAAAAAGGTGGCCTTGAGTAGTTTCTCCCTCTGCCTGGAAAGGTCTCAAGAGTGGAGTGGAATAGTATCCTGAGCTTCCTGTAGAGGAGGTTTGGACCTTCTTTTCCATCTCTCTCCCATAACTGGAGAGGATAACCCAAAGGGTGAAGTCCAGGTGGTACACTCAGCGCTCAGTAAAAAGCTCAAGGTACAGGTCACCTGGCCCAAGGTACAGGTCACCTGGCCCAATTTTGTTGTTGTTGTTGTTAAGTGCTATGGAGTTTTTTCCAACCCATAGTGACCATGTATAGGGTTTCCAGAGCAGCTGGTGAGTTTGAATTGCCAACCTTGCTGCTCAAACCAACTTTGTAGTCCAGTGCTTAACTTACAGCATCATACCAAGACTCCATGGCCCAATTTTAGTCTAAGGCAAATGGATTTCTGTCCATCAGTGATTCTCAAGGCCTTTACTATGCTATTGTGAACTTCCCAGAAACAAGCACCTCTCAGGGATGAGTGATTCTGGAGGAAGGTAGAGTTCAGGTGACCACACAGGGTCTCACATAGTTGACCAAGATGGCAGCTGCCCATGGTGCTTTGGAAAATCAACCCTGGCCAAATATAGGCCACCCCTGAGAGCCATTCTCTAAAAGGTTGAAGGGCAGCTTCCCAGGGCAATTTCTGTTGTTGGGTCTTTGTCTTACATTGAGGAGCTAAAGATGATGATCAAAGGGGACTCTGAAAATAGCACAAGCTGTTTTGAATCACTGTTAGTGGGTGTTCTCTTTCCTTTGTCACCCAGGAGTCTTAGGGCAATAGTGGTGCAAGCAGAGGGAGACTGGTTCATTTGTTTCTTCTGACAAAACTCAAAACAAACACCCAAAGTGTACTCAGACAAAGCAACCCAAAAGCAAGAGGCTCAAAGGCAAAAAAAAAAAAAAAAAAAAAATTGGGTTCTTAAGTGGTTTTGCTTCCTAATATCTGAAATGTAGCCTAAGGACTGAAGCCAAAATTATTATTCTTGTTCATTGTTAGGAGACCTATGACCTAATCTGAGGCACCCAAACAATGGCACTGTGTTTGGAATTCTTTGAACAAATGGTCTGAAGGAAGAGTCAGTTTCTCACTAATGGATAAGGTCAAAAGTACTTGCTGAGCTCCAACCATTAGCAAAACTCTGAGTCAGAGAAAACTGACAGGAGGTAAGGAATGACTGTGGTCAGAGATGGCAAAAACTATAGAACTGACTAACTCAGCCACCAAACATTCAGCATCTGAGGGTACAGAGGCAGGTAAGATCCACTGATCTTAAGGCTTGAAGAAGGAGGTAGACGCGTAAGTACACAATGCCAAGAATCCCCAAGGAGCATCATGGGAGGGTGGGGGGCTTGCTTCAGTGGGCAACAGTCAGGACTCTGATACCAACTTTTTAAGCAGAAAAATAATTCATGTGAAGGAGATCAGGTAGCTCACAGAACAGAGTGTAAAATTAAAGCACCTGGCTCAGAACATATGCAGGAGCTAAGACAGGCTGGACAGCCAAGAGGACAACCAAAGCATCCCTTAGAAATGTCTACTCAGGACCCACCACTGACATTGCCACCACCTGACACTTGTCACATTGCTGGGGATATTTCTGGCTGTTCTTGGAACTTGGGACCTCTCCCTTAAGAGGCAAAGTACCAGACAACAGCATCCATTTGGCAGTGCCTAGGTCTTGGTGTGAATAAGGAAGACTGTAAAAGAATTGATGCCTTTGAGTTATGTTGTTGGAGGAAAATATTGAAAGTGCCATGGGCTGCCAAAAGAACCAATAGATCTGTTTTGGAAGAAGTGCAGCCAAAGTGCTCCTTGGAGACCAAGATGGCCAAGATGGCCAAACTTTGTCTCTCATACTTTCGACATATTGTCAGGAGGGAGCAGTTGCTGGAGAAGGATATCATGTTTGGTAAGGTGGAGGGTCAGAGGAAAAGAGGAAGATTCCCAACGAGATGTATTGGCCAAGTGGCAGCATCGATGGACTCAAGCATGACAACAGTAGTGAGGTTGGCCCAGGATCAAGCAGTGTTTCGTTCTGCTGTGTATAAAGTCACTATGGGTCGGTACCAACTCAATGGCACCTAACAACAACAACAACAACAAGGTCTTAGTGTGCTGCTGATGACGCACTGGACTGCAATGTCAGTTTGGACCACAAGGTCTGTTGTTCAAATCTACCAGCCACTCCTCAGAAACCTTATACAGGGTTGCTAAGAGATACAACAGACTTGATCGCACTTAACAACCACAACAACAGGTCACATGCTGTTACACAGATTTCTGGGGAGTAGAAAAAGCTGGAGTTTCCCTGGGGTCTCCAAAGTGGGAGGAGAGACCACATTTGGGTGCTGGTAGCCAAGTACTGATAAAAGTTTACAGTAATGAGATAAGAGGAAGATGATAAATGGTCCCTTAGATAATTACTGAGCTCTGTGATCAAGAACAAGTAGAATTGATGAGACAAAAGAGAAAGCATGAACATTTAGGCCAGAACTGAAAGCTATACTCAGGAAAAGAACAAATACATCTATGCTGTTGGAACAGAAAGTACAGAGGATGCAAGTAGCAGAAGCTGAGGCTGCAGGGCCAGGCTGGCAACAAACTGTGGAGGGCTCCAAAACATCAGCCTGTAGCCTAAGGTCGAGGAATAACTGAATGGGGCTTTCATTTAAATGGATACTCTGGACTCCTGGTGTAGCTCTGTAGGATAAGCACTGGACTGCAAACCACAAGGCTGACAGTTCAAACCCACCAGCTGCTTCTCAGAAACCCTATACAGAGTCACTGTGAATTGGAACTGACTCTATGGAACTTAACAACAACTCTGGTTTCTATGTAGAAAATGGAGTGGAGGCAAAAAAGAAACTATTGCAATAAACCTATGGTGTGTGAGGCCTGTGACAAACTGGATAGTGTGTGTCCTGCCTGTTGTTGTTTGTTTGTTGTTAAGTGCTGTCAAGTCGATTCCAAGTCACACTGACCCTAGATAGGTTTTCCTAGGAGTGACTGATAGGTTTGAACTATCAACCTTGAGTTTAGCAGTCCAGTGCTTATCCTACAGTGCTACACCAGGACTTCTGGTATTGTTAGGTGTTGTAAAGTCAACTTTGACTCAGAAGGACCTTATGCACAACAAAAACACTGCCCAGTCCTGCACGATCCTAACAAATGTTGTTATGTTTGAACCCATGGTTGCAGACACTGTCTCAATCCATCTCCTTGAGGGTCTTTCTCTTTTTCGCTGACCCTCTACTTTACCAGGCATGATGTTCTTTTCCAGGGACTGGTCTCTCCTGATAACATGTCCAAAGTACTTGAGATGAAGTCTTCTCATCCTCTTTTCCAAGGAGTATTCTTCCAAGACAGATTTGTTTTTCTTCTGGCAGTCCACGGTACTCTCAATATTCTTTTCCAACACCACAATTCAAATGCAGCAGTTCTCCTCCAGTCTTCTTTATTCATTTTCCAGCTTTCACATGCATATAAGGGGACTGATGCACCTTAGTCTTCAAAGTGACATCTTTGTTCTTTAACCCTTTAAAGAGGGCTTTTGCAGCATATTCATGCCATGCAATAAGCTTTTTAAATTTCTTGACTGCTGTTTCAATGAGTGTTGATTGTGGATCCAAGTAAACTGAAATTCTTGACAACTTCAATATTTTCTCCATTTATTATGACATACACTTTTTCTGATTTTAAACCACTCAACTATCCCCTTGTTCTCTTCAAATGACTGCCTCTTGGTCTATGTACAGGTTCCACATGAGCATAATGAAGTATTCTGGAGTTCCCATTCTTTGCAATGTTATTCATAGTTTGCTATAATCCACACAGTTGAATGCCTTTGCATAGTCATTAAACACAAGTAAACATCTTTCTGATAGTCTCTGCTTTCAGCCAAGATCCATCTGATGTCAACAGTGATATTCCTCATTCCAAGTCCTCTTACAAAGGTTCACAGAGTAGATCAGTTTTCCATTCAACAGTTCATACACATTTTGTTTCATGTTATTCATTGCAATCCCCACAATGTAACATTGTTTATTTCACTTCTCTGTTTCTTGGTTCATGCCTTCTTCTTTTCTAACCCTTCTGAACTTTATCCTTGGGCAAATGTTGCCCTTTTGATCACATATGGTTGACTATCCTAAGGTGTGTCCACCTCCCTAGGGTTAATACTCGAGGTGTAGACCTGACTATTGTTTGGCTGAAAATTGAGCCGTAAAGATAAGTTAATTTCCAGACCTTAAAAGCCACTTTTAAGACCCCAGTCACTATTCACCAAAGTAAGATATAGAACACTGTCTTAGTGTACTATGTTATAGCAGTAATATTTTTTACTTATCCTTGTATATGTAACAAAACATTTGTCATTTCAATATTTTGTACGTGTGCAATTACAATTCAGTGACATTAATTATATTCATCCTGTTGCTCCACCATCATAATTAGGGGTTCCAAATAGTTCAATTACCTTAACACCCTCAGCACACCCCTTTCCCCTCTCTCCCACCACTGTTAACCACTAACAAGCCTTGATTTCTATATATTTGTCTATTCTAGATATTCATATAAGTGAGATCACACAATTCTCTGACTGACTTAGTTCACTAAGCATCTATATTTTCAAATTTTGTTCATGTTGTAGCATGTATCAGAATGAATTTATCTCTGCTGGATTGAATTGTATCTGCCACAACCCAGACTGATAATCCCATGGTTTTAATTTATTTCTTGATTAACTCTACACCTATTTTGATACCTTCCCAGAGTACAATAATATTGTTATTGTGGCTAGGTGCCATCAAGTTAATTAGGTCACAGTTCCCAGTATTGTGTGATTACTGATTATCCTCTATTCAGTGATGTGTTATGAATCCAAACCACTGCCTGTAGTTGATGAGGTAAGATTGTTGTTGTTGTTGTTATTAGATGTTGTCAGGTAGGCTCCAACTCACAGTGACCCTGTGCACAACAGAGCCAAACACTGCTTAGTATTGTGCCATCCTCACAATAGTTACGTTTTGGCCCATTATTGCAGCCAGTCCATCTCCTTGAATGTCTTCACCTTTTTCCTGGACCCTCTACTTCAACAGTCATGATGTCCTTTTCTAGGGACTAGTCCTTCCTGATAAAGTAGCCAAAGTACCTGAGACAATGTCTCAGCATCCTCACTTCCAAGGAACATTCTAGCTGTACCTTTTCCAAGACATATTTGTTTGTTCTTCTGGCAGCCTATGGTACCTTCAATATTCTTCTCCAGTACCATAATTCAAATGCATTAGTTCTTCTCTAGACTTCTTTATTCAGGACTAGCCAGAAAGGCTGTGCAGGCTCTCTGCAGCAAGGATATGGAAAAGCGGATGAGACAGATGCAGAGGACGGTCCTGGAACTCTGAGCTCCAGAGGAAGGGATAGAAAAGCAGATTGAGTGCTTACTGGGAGAGAAAGCTGAACAGACACGGCAAGAAAGAAAGTGACTGATGAGCAGCGGTGCCAACGAGACCTGCCACAGTCATCGTGAGCATTTGGGAACGGCTTTAGATAGGAGAAAACATAGTCAAATTGCAGAACTCTACCTGGGGTTCTTGGAATCCTGGTGTGGCGCACATAGTCAAATTGCAGAACTCTACCTGGGGTTCTTGGAATCCTGGTGTGGCGCTCTGGGTTAATGCGCCAGACTGCAAAGCCATTTGAATTGCAAGGTTGGTGGTTCAAGCTCACCAGCTGCTCCTTGGAAACCCTATACAGGATCACTTGGAGTTGACTTGACGACACTTAACAACTTAACAACTTGTGGTTCTTAGAGACAAAGGTGGGATTTCCACACACCAGTGTACACCCCCAAGTAATCTCCCACTTTCCAGGCAGTCAGAGCCACTCATAAATTGTGAGCCCGAAGGAAGATCTACATAAAATAATCCCATTAGGGCAGACCCTGCTTCAAATCTACAAAGTC
>NW_006408576.1:18809280-18810768 GCF_000296735.1 Chrysochloris asiatica
TGATAATTTCAACTTTCTGTAGTATCACTTTTCTTTGGAATGGACAATGTTAAAGAGGATTATTGTTGTTAAGTGCCATCGAGTCAGTTCTGACCCATAGCAACCCTGAATAGGGTTTCCGAGGAGTAGCTGGAGAGCCTGAACCACCAACTTTATTGCAGTTCAAATGGCTTTGCAGTCTGGCTCATTAACCCACAGAGCCACAACAGGATTATGTTAAAGAGGATTTGAGTATGTTTGTTCTGAGGCAGGATTAGGGTGGGATGCAGCAACCTTACTTAGGTCATCACCCTGATTCAGGTCACAGCACTGATCCAGGTGTAAGGGGAGTTTCCCTGGACTGTGACCTGCGTTGTATCTTACAAAAGAGAGAAGTAAGCAGAGAGGAAGGGACTTGACTACCACCAAAAAAGAAGAGTCAGGAGTATAACATGCTCTTTGGACCCAGGCATCCTGGTGTAGAAGTTCCTAGACCCAGAGAAGATTTATGCCAAGAAATACGGAGATCTCCAAGGAACACCATGCTCAGAGATGTTAACAGGACACAAAGACCTCCAAAACAGAGGAAAACTTCCCCTAGAGCTGGTGCCCTGAATGTGGACTTCTAGATTCCTAAACTGTAAGAGAATAAATTTCTGTTTGTCAAAGCCACCTACTTATAGTAATTCTGTTACAACAGGCACTAGATAACCAAGAGAGCAGAGTGATACTTCATTGTGTATATATACCATATTTGGTTGACCTCATCATCTGTTGCTTCATTTATCTATTGAACATGTAATTGTTAATATTTTGTTTTATATATTTTTGTTGCTCTTAAGTACCGTTGATTTGGTTCTATATAGGTATTCCTATATAAGGTTTCAGATGAGCAATTGGTGACTTTGAACCGCCAACCTTGTGGTTCAAACCAACCTTATGGTAGAGTGCTTACCCTACAACACCATACCAGTACTCCCCTCAAAGTAAAGTTGACATTAATGCCCTGGATAGAACAAAGCTTTCAGCACCTACATTTGCTGATGTGACACAATTCAAAATGAGAAGAAACAGCAGCAAACATCCATTAGTAATCAGAATGTGGACTGTATGAAGTATGAATCTAGGAAAAATAGAAGTTGTCAAAATAAAATGGAAGATCAATATCCTAGGCATTAAAGTCGACAGATATTGGCAATTTTGAGTCAGACAAGCCTATGGCTTACTATGTTGGGAATGACAAATTCAAAAGGAATGGTGTCACATCCATTGTCAAAAAGAGTATTTCAAGATCTATCTTGAAATCCAATGTTGTCTATGATAGGATAATATTGATACACCTACCAGGAAAACTAAAGGAGCTCTGGTAGCATAGTGGTTACAAATTGGGCGGCAAACCTCAAAGTTAGCAGTTCAAAACTACTAGCTGTTCCATGGGAGAAAGATGGGGCTTTCTCCTCCCGTAAAGATTTGCAGCCTCAGAAGCCCTGTACAGGGTCACTATGAGTT
>NW_006408576.1:18814198-18815557 GCF_000296735.1 Chrysochloris asiatica
TTAGGCGCTCCTTTTCATATGCTCTAAGATAAATTGGCATACCTTCATTTAGCACACATTTGATATCTTCATGCTTGACAATCTGACCTGGATGAGAGATGATGACTGTGGTTCTGTTGTCAAGAGTGGACATCGGCTTTTGGAAGCCACACAACGCTTCAACCAGCTGTATGTCCATACACATGAAAAGGTCTTCGCCCATTCTAGTAAAAACAGCACGGTCCTTCTGATGTAAAACAGTAATTCTATCTCCTGGCTCCAGTCCTGGCTCTTGGTCTCCTTCACCATGGAATGTAATCTTCTCGCCATCTTTCATGCCTTTTTCAATATGAACTTCTAGAATCTTCTTCTCTCGAACTATCTTCCTTCCATTGCAACTTTTACATCTATCTTTAGGGCTGATGCATTCCCCGTGGCCCTGGCACTCCATGCACACAGACTGAATTTGCTGGATCATTCCAGGTCCTATCTGATGAATTCGTATTTGCATTCCAGTCCCTCGGCAGTTAGGACAGCATTCTACTGCTTCTTTCTTACCACCTCGGCCTTCACATTTGTCACAAATCATTTTATTTTGCAGAGCTAGTTTTCTTGTTGCACCATTATATAAATCTTCTAATGTTACTGAGAGTTGGTGCACAACGTTTTTCCCTCTCCTTTCTTTCTGCATCCTTCCACCACCTCCAAAAAAACATATCAAAGATGTCTATGAGGGAACGAAAACCACCACCTGCTACACCCTCTTTGATGGCCTGTTCTCCTCTTTTGTTATATAATTTTCTTTTCTTTGCATCAGAGAGCACTTCATAAGCTTGAGAAATCTGTTTTTAAACTTCTCGTCTTCATTAGGATTCTTATCAGGATGATACTTCAAAACCAGTTTCCTGTAAGCTTTTTTCAACTTTTCCTGGGTGGCACTGAGTTTGACCCCCAAAGCATCATAGTAAATGGTTTCTTTCACCATTTTCTACAGCCGTTGAGGGGGCAGAGGCTGGTGTTGGGGAGCGGGAAGGAGTGTGTCGCTGTGTGCAGTTCAGGCAGCCGCCACTCCTCCGCCTCTCACTAAGCGTTCTAGAAAGTTCTCAACTGATTTTTGTATATTGATTTTGTACCCTGCCACTTTGCTAAATCTGTCAATGAATTTCAATTATTTTCTTCTGAATCTTTGGGATTTCCTAAGTACAGGATCATATCATCTGCAAAATGAGAGTTTAACTTCTTCTTTGCCAATTTTGGTTGGTTGGTTGGTTATGTGCCATGGAGTCCATTCAGAATCACAGTGACCATGCATAGGGTTTCTGAGGCTGTAAATCTTTATAGGAACAGAAAACTTCATTTTTCTACTGTGGAAAAGCTGGT
>NW_006408576.1:18815862-18820495 GCF_000296735.1 Chrysochloris asiatica
TCTTCTATTCCTATTTTGTTGAGTGCTTTGATCAGGAATGGGTGTTGAATTTTGTCAAATGCTTTTTCTGCATCAATTGACATGATCATGTGTGTTATTTTTCCTTTGTTTTATTTATGTGGTAGATTGTGCTGATTTTCTAGTATTGAACCATACCTGGTATAAATCCCACTTAGTCATGCTGTATTATTATCGTTAACTTTTTCTTGTGAATTGAGTGAAGATTTACAGACCAGTTCATCAGTTTTACATTCAGCAAATCATACACTTTGCTTCATTACAATTACTGCAATCCCCTCCATGGACCATCAGTTACCAGTATTTACCTCTATTTGTCTCCTGCTACTGTCATCTTTCCTCTGCTAACTTCCAACTTGTATACTAATTGTTTTATATGTGGACAAAAACTATCTCTTCCATTTTGTCAGCATTGCCTACTATATAGAAGTGATAAAGACTCAACTAACAAACATTGAATGCCTGCTAGCTACCAGGTATTTTTCTAAATGCTGGGGATACAGCCATGAACAAAATAGACAAAAATGCCTACCTTACATTTTAGTGAGGAAAATAAGAAAAGTTAAAAAATGAAATAGTAAATGATATAACATATTTGAAGTTAGATAAATATACAAATAAAGTGAGGTGGGGGATGAATGGGAAGAACAAATACCTGGATTGGGTGTTGATGTTGTCATTTTAAATAGTGTGGTCAGAGAAGGTCTTCTGAGAAAGTGCCATTAGGGCAAAGACTTGGAGGAGAAGGTGCAGGAATGAGTCCTGCAGGCAGAGGGGACAGCAAGGACAAAGATCCTGAGGTAGTAGTGTCTGGGTGTCCCAGAATCAGCAAGGAGACTACTGTACCTGGGTAAGGTGGGCAGTGGGGAGATACTGGGAAAGAAGGTCAGAAAGGAAGAGACAACAAATCATATGTAGTCTTGTGGACCTTGCAAGGAATTGGGCTTCTACTATGAGAGAGATGAGGAAGGAGAAGTCAAGGTACATCCAAACCAGAGCTGAGCCTGGAATCTAGGCACTGTGGCTCAGACTCATTCTACTCTACCATTCTGCCCTCCACTTCTTAGAAAGCTGTCTTGCTACTTTGGGTTGTATCAACCCACTCTAAGTGTGATTCTTCAGGGTTCTTAAATATATGGGTCTGTGAGGCCCAATCTCTAAACCTCACTAATCTCTCCCACACTTCTGTCTTCAGTGATGAGGCCAAGCCTATCAGTCCTGCCTATCAGGCACTGCCAGAAGAACAGCAACTCCTCCCCTGGGTCTCATCAGGTCATGCCAGTGAGCCTTTGGAGAGTAGGCAGAGGTGAGGCCATGATTCTAGCAACAACTGTTGGAAGGCATAGGGCAGTGAAACCCAGACAGTGAAAAAACAATGAAGACAACATCTAGGAGTAGAAGAAAGCCTAGAAGTCCCATAAAGTGAGTCTGGCATTTGGGATTACTTCTCCCTCTAGACTTGGATTAGGCTACTGAAAGACTATATCAGAGGAATAAGGGTGAATAGAAATAAACTGGCCTTAACAAGGATAGAAACTCAGATTTCAATTATGTCAATTCATTATTCAATTAAAAGAGTCTGAATTACTAGTGCTCCTACACCAGCCTTCATGATCCTGAGACCAGAGGAACTAGATGGTACCCAGCAACTATTGCTGACCACTCAGAAAGGATCATAGAGGTCCTGGATAGAGTGGGAGACAAATGTGAACCAAAATATTAAATTGTTTAAAAAAAAAAAGATCAGGCTTACTGCTCAGATAGAGCCCAGGTAGTGTAATGGTTTACACTTGATCTGCTAACTGCAAGGTCAGAAGTTTGAATCTACCAGCAGAACCACAGGAGCAGTATGAGGCTTTCTGCTCCCAAAAAGTGTTATAGCCTCAGAAACCCTATACAGGGAGTCTACGAGTCAGAACAAACACACCACCACCACTACTGCTCTGATGGAGACTGCTGGAACCCCCAGAGTGTGATCCTTTGTTCCCCTTTAAGCCTGGAAGTGAACTCATCACTCAACTTTCAGTCAAACAATAGACATTGTATGGTAAACCATAACACCAGGAAGGTACACATTCCTTAGAACAATTAACTAACTGAGATCAAAGGGGCAACATTTGTCCAGGGATAAATCTCAGAAGGCTCAGAAGGAATAAAAAAGGAGAAATAGAAACAGTAAACACAGGGAGGAAGTGAGAAGCATGCTTTAACAGTGTGGGGATTGCAATCAATGTCACAGAACAAAATGTGTATGAACTTTTGCAATTCAAATGCCCTTGCAGTCCAGTGCATCATCTTACACCACCACACCAGGACTCCAATATGATATAAGATTATAAAAATAAAGAATGAAGTAATACACAACCTTCAATATAGTGTTGCCTATGGGTAGAACGAGAGTTGTGGAGCACAGAATGTGGTTTAGAGACAAAGGGAACTTCAGTGTTAATTGTGTGTTCCCTTTCTTTGACTCTTTGTTTTTTCCTTCTTGCTTCCTTCATCCTTTCTTCCCCTTTCTTCTCCTCTCTTCTTTTTTCCCTTAACCTTTAAAAGATGAAGCATGTTGTAAAAATGCTAATAGCATGACATGGGAGAGGTGAATATGTTATTGCTGTTGTTAGGCACCGTTAAATCATTCCAACTCATAGCGACCCTATATAGGGTTTCCAAGGAGCAGCTGATGAGCAGAAAAAAGGATAAAAAATCTGAAGAAGGTCTAAGATTCATATTGAACAACATGAAGAGGAATAACTTAAGAATTATCAGCATCCCAGAACAGGAAGAATCACCCAAGTCCACAAAGGAGATAGTTGAAGAGCTTCTGGAAGAAAATTTCCCTAACATCTTAAAAAGCAAAAAGATAAGCATTCAAGAAGCTCAACAACCCCAGGAAGGTTAGACCCTAATAAAAGACAATCACCAAGACATAATAATCAAGCTCTTCAAAATCAAAGATAAAGACAGAATCCTGAGATCAGCTAGGGAAAAGAGAAATGTAGCATATAAAGGCAAGAAAATCAGATTAAACTCAGATCTCTAAACAGAAACCATGCAGGCAAGAAGGCAATGGGGAGACATGTAAAACCCTGAATGGAAAAAACTGCCAACCAAGAATCCTCTACCCAACAAAACTGTCAATCAAATATGATGGTCTAATCAAAACATTTCAGGATAAACAGAAGTTAAGGGATTTTACCAAAGCCAACCCTGCGAAGAAAAACATCCTAAAGGGAGTTCTGTAGATTGAGAACCAACAAGAACAGACAACAACTGGAGATTGACATATGTGGCGGTATCACCCTGAACTCAATTGACAAATGGAAGAGTCGAGAACAGAACAAAATTATAAGAACAAATTCAGAGGATCTGGGAGGTCAGTCTGTGATCAAAATACTTACAATGTGAAAGAAGGTAAACACAGAGTAACAGAGATCTAGGTAGTGAGAAGGTCATGTAGATTACAGGATAAAATAGACTGTCTTAAATGGAGGTAAAAGTTAATGGAATATAAGGTAATCACAATGGTGGGGTTGGGGTGGGAGGTTTAGTGGGAGGTGGAGGGATGCAACAGTACAGCACAGTATAAGGGCAGACACATCATAGTTCGGGTGTTGGGGAGGGCAATACAAGATGGGGAGCAGGTGGAAGAACAAAGTAGATAGGGGAACACTGAGACAGGTTTGCATGGGCTATGTGGGACAGAGGTAAGCGGTGATGCATGTTCAAACTTGGAACAACGGGGCTCTGTGATACAGGGATCTAGGCATAGTTTGAAGAGGGGAAATAATACTAAGATGCTTGAATGTCTTATGAATATTTGTTTTCCTTGCTTACTATTGTAAAATAGACACTTAAGTGGGATAGAAAGGAATGTCGGGAAACCTGATTAGAGAAACTTGTAAGCCCGTTTTCAGCCTATAACTGATTAGAATACTTAAAAGTGGTTCTAGAACTTGCCCAGTGAAATAGGCCTCTTGTAGAGCCTTTGCAGAGTGTAGGACCTTAGGTGGAATCCTGAGTCCAATCTAGAACTTTCTGGGGTGGGGCAGTCCCACTAGAAAGGAGAAGCAGAACAGCCTGGAACAGTAGAGCGACAGAAGATACATCTTCAGAGAAAGATCAGGAAAAACCGAAACAAAAATGTCAGCATGACTGGCTACTACAAGAATAAGCAAGTTGTTTGCCAGGAAGCCAACAAGGCAAGCAAGCAAGTTACTTCAGGACAAACCCCCCTCTAAGACTGAACTCAAAGGGAACACATGAGTAAGCATGTAAGCTTGCTGGTGACATTGGTCTACTGGTGAATGGAAGAGGGGGAAAGCAGCAAAGAAGAAATGGGCTGAGTTCAACCATGGTCCATTGACTCCCGTTGACCTGGAGATGAGAGAGAGTAGAGGAATGTCTGGTTGGTCCAAAGTGTGGTGAGACCTGGGGATACCTGAGCCCATGGACAAGGACATAGCCACAGAGGGCTAGAGCTGAGAGTAAGCAAGCATACAGCTGATATGAAGTGAGGGGAGATGCACAAGAACACCCAAACTTGCAGATAGTACCCATTTGACCTAGCCTCAGTGGCTTGAAAATCAGTACTCGACTAGAGGAAGATAAAACAAAA
>NW_006408576.1:18821368-18848867 GCF_000296735.1 Chrysochloris asiatica
TGTATGTTCACACAAAAACCTGAACATGAATATTCATAACAACTTTATTTGTAATAGCCTCAACCTGGAAATTAACCAGATGTCTTGTAGCAGGTGAATGGTTAAACAAATCAGGATACATCTACACAACAGAATACAATAGAACAAACTATTAGCACATTCAACAACTTGGCTGACCTTCAGGACATTATGTTGACTGCAAAGAAGCCAATTTTATGGTTGTAAACATTATCATTCCATTTGTGTAACATTCTCTGAGTGAAAAAAATCATAGTGATGGGGACCATATCTGTGATTGGAGGGTGTTAGAGTGCAACTATTAAGGAAGAACATGAAGGAGTTACTTGGTTTTGATGGAACAGTTTTGTATCCTGATTTGGTGATGATGATTCAAATCTACACATGTGATAAAATTTCATAGAACCATACCCAAAAAACAAAACAAAACATACATGTAGAAAATGATGAAGTGCAAATAAGCTTCATAACTCAGCTAATAGTATACCAGTGTCAATTTCCTGATTTTGACAATGGACTATGTTTTTATAAGATAATATTCTTGAGAAACTTGGGTGAACTCTTGGTAGTATTTTTGCAACTTCATGTGTGGCTCAAACTATTTCAAAAGAAAAATTTGCTTATTCTTCTGGCAGCCTGTGATACTTTAAATATTCCTCACCAACACCATAATTCAAATACATCAATTCTTCTCCAGTTTTCCGTATTCATTGTCCTGCTTTCACATTCACATGAGGTGACTGAAAATACAATAGCTTGGGTCAGGCGCCATCTTAGTCCTCAAACTGACATCTTTGCTTTTAACACTTTCTGTAATATGTGGACACAATGCAGTATGTGGTTTGATTTCTTGACTGCTCCTTCCATGAGCATTGATTGTGGATCCAAGTAAAATGAAATATTTGACAGCATCTATCTTTTCTTCATATAGCATGATGTTGTTTATTGATCGAGTGGCGAAGATTTTTGTTTTCTTTACATTGAGTTGTAATCCATACTAAAGACTGTAGTCTTCAATCTTCATTAGTAAGTGCTTCCAGTCCCCTTTGTTTTCAGCAAGCAAATATGTGTCATCTGCATATCACAGGTTGTTAATGAGCCTTCTTCCAACCCTGATGTTTTGTTCTTCTTCACATAGTCCATCTTCTTGGATGATTTGCTCAGCATACAGATTGAACAAGTATGATGAAAGGACACAAACCGAATGCACAACTTTCCTGATTTTAAACCACACAATATCCCCTTGTTTTGTTTGAATGATTGCCTCATAGTCTATGTACAGGCTGCTCATGAGCACAATGAAGTATTCTGGAATTCCCATTGTTCACAATGTTATCCATAGTTTGTTATGATCCATACAGTTGAATGACTTTCTATTGACTTTGCATAGTCACTGGAACATAAGTAAACACTTTTCTGGTATTCTCTGCTTTCAGCTAAGATCCATCTGATGTAAACTATGGTATCTCTCATACCATATCCTCTTCCGAATCCAGCTTGAATTTCTGGCAGCTCCCTGTTGATGTAGTGTACAACCATTTTAAAATTATCTTTAGCAAATGTTTACTTGCAGGTAATATTAGTGATATTGTTACATAATTTCTGCATTCTGTAGAATCATCTTTCTTTGGAATGGGCACAAATATGGATTTATTCCAATTAATTGGCCAGGTTACTATCTTCCAATTTTATTGGCATAGAGAAATAACTGCTTCCAGCACTGTATCAATTTGTTGAAACATTTCAATTTGTATTCCATCAATTCCTAGAGCCTTGTTTTTCCCCAATGTCTTCAATGCAGCTTAGATTTTTTTCAATACCATCAGTTTATTTGTTCTTGTCTCTTAATGACCTTTTGCTTTCTTCCTGTAAGGTCATCTCACACTTTTCCTGTGTTTGGTCTTTAGTGTTTAATGCATCAAATCTACTCTTGAGATGATCTCTAAATTCAGGTGAGATATATTCAAGCTCATATTTTGGCTCTTCTGGATTTGTGGTTATGACTCATAGTGACAAGGTTTCTGAGGAGCAGCTGGTAATTTTGAACTGCCAACCTTATGGTTCAAACCAAACTTGAGGTCAAGTGCTTATCCTTCAGCGCCACACCAGGACTCCAGTTTCACAGAAGATCCCTGGTATTCTTTTGGCTGATGATATTGAACTTCTCCATTGTCTCTTCCCATAGACATAGTCACTTTGATTTCTATGTATTCCATCTAGTGAAGTCCACATGTATAGTTGCTGTTTATGTTGTTGAAAAAAAGGTATTTGCAATAGTCACTGGTCTTACAAAATTCTATGATACAATTTCCATCTTTTATATCACCAAGACCTGATTTTCCAACTACTGATCCTTCTTCTTTGTCTTCAATGTTCACAATCCAATTACTAGTAATTATCAATGCATCTTGATTGCATGTTTGATCAATTTCAGACTGAAGAAATTGGTCGAATTTTTCCATTTCATCATCATTGGCTTTTAATGGTTGGTATGTAAATTTGAATAATAGCTGTATTAACTGGCCTTCCTTGTAGGCATGCAGACAGAATTCTATCTCATGATCGGTCTTGAAATGCTCTTCTAGACAATGTGTGCTACACCATTCCTCTTCAATTTGTCATTCCTGGAATAGTAAATCATAAGCTTATCCAAGTCAAAATGGCCGATACCAGTCGATTTCAACTAACTAATGCCCAGGATATTGATCTTATGGGTTCCATTTCATTTTTGATGACTTCCAATTTTCCTAGATTCATACTTCGTACATTTTACATTTCATTTACTATTAGATATTTGCAGCTGTTTCTTCCTGTTTTGAATTGTGTCCCAACAGTAAATGAAGGTCTAAAGCTTTGTTCTGTTCACATCATTAAGGTCAACACTACTTTGAGGAGGCAGTTCTTCCCAGTTGTAGTTTAAGGGGCTCACCTTCTGGCACTGTATCTGACAATGTTCTGCTGCTATTCGTAAGATTTTCAGTGACTAAACATTTAGAAGTGTTAAGCCTCTCCTTCTTTCTAGTTTACCCTGGTCTGGAAGCTCCACTGAAACCTGTCCACCATGGGTGACCTTGCTGGTATTTAAAATACTGGTGGTGTAGCTTCTAGCATCCCAGCAACACAAAAGCATAATAATACAATAGACAGATGAATGGTGGATTTTACCCCTTTGTTGTTGTTGTTAAGTACTGTCAGTTCCAACTCAAAGTGATTCTATATAGGGTTTCCAAGGAGCAGTTGTTGGGTTTGAACCGCTGACCTTGTGGCTAGCATTCCAGTGTTCATCCTACAGTAAGCACCACACCACAACTCTGGATTTTGTTCCTAGAACTCTTCAATACTTCAAACCAAGGCTTGAATATTTTCTTCAGTTCTTTTAGCCTGAGAAATGCAGAGCATATTCTTTTCTTTTGGTTTTCTAACTCCAGGTCTTTGCACATTTCATTATAATACTTGACTTTGTCTTCCTGAGTTGCCCTTTAAAATGTTCTGTTTAGCTATTTTACTTCATCATTTCTTTCTTCCATTAGCTTTATTGTTGTTGTTATTAAGTGCCACCGAGTCTGGTTTTGACTCATTGCGACCTTGTATAGGGTTTCCGAGGAGCAGCTGGTGAGTTTAAACAACCAACCTTACAGTCAAACTCACCTTTTGGTCCAAGGCTTATCCTATGACACTAAACATTAAAGTCTCTTTTGACATCCATTTTAATCTTTTCTTTCATTCCTGTCTTTTTAGTAACCTTCTGCTTTCTTCATTTCTAATGTTCTTGGTTTCATCCCACAATGCCTTTGGTCTTCAGTTATTTGTATCTAATGTATAAAATTGGTTCTTGAGGTGGCCTTGAAATTCAGATGGGATATGCTCAAGGTCATACATATTTTGCCTCTTGTGGACTTATTTTAATTTTCTTCAACTTCAGCCTGAACTTGTGTATGAGCTATTAATGGGCTGGTTCCACAGTTGGCCCCTGACGTTCTTTTGGTTGATGGTATTGAGCTTCCATTATCCCTTCCCACAGATGTAGTCAGTTTCATTCCTGTGTGTTCCATCTGGTGAGGGCAACGTGCACAGTTGCCATTTATGTTGTTGAAAAAGGTATTTGCATTGAGTAAGTTGTTGGTCTTGCAGAATCCTACCATATGATCTCCAGCTTGGTTTCTATCATCAAGGATGTATTTTCCAACTACCAATCCTTCCTCTTTGTTTCCTACTTTTGTATCCAATCACTAGCAATTACCAGTGCATCTTAATTGCATGTTTGATCAATTTCAGACCAAAGAAGTTGGCAGAATTCTTCAGTTTCTTCATCATTGACTTTGGTGGTTCATGCATAAATTTGAAAAATATTTAATCTTCTTTGTAAATATTGTCCTAAGTAAAAACAGCATTGTACTTCAAGACAGAACTTTAAATGTTCTTTTCGTTATGAATGAAACACCATTTCTCTTGAATTTGTCATTCTTGGCATAGTAAACCATATCATTGTTAAACTAAAAATGGCAGTAGTTATCCATTTCAGCCTAGGATATTGATCTTCCATTTCATTTTTGACAACTTCAAATTTTCCTAGATTCATACTTCGTACATTACACATTCCTCATATTAGTGGATGTTGCAGCTTTTTCTTCTCATTTTGAGTCATGTTCCAGCTGCTCCTCAGAAACCCTATATGGGGTTGCTATGGGTTGGAACCAAGTCGACAGCATTTAACAACAAACACATAAAGGCCCTAAAGCTTTTCTCCATTCATGTCATTAAGTCAACTCTACTTTGAGGGACAGTTCTTCCTCAGGCATGTTTTGAGTGCTTTCCAGCCTGAGGGGCTCATGTTCCAGCACTGTTTAAGATAATGTCTCATAGCTATTATAAGGTTTTCAGTGCTTAATCTCTCAGAAGTGGACCACCTACTCCTTCTTACTGGTCTGTTCTTAATCAGGAAGACCTGCTGAAATCTGTCCACCATGGACAACCTGCTAGTATCTGAAATACTGGTGCCATAGTTTCCAACATCACAGCAACATGAAAGTCACCGCAGTATGACAAACTGACAGAAGAGTGGGATCAAAATAATGGAAACCTGTATTAAAGAAAAACATTAAAATGTAAAGTTTTTTCTTAACATATATTCCATCTAGGTCTATATACTTCTGAAGGTGGCGTTATCTATATCTCCAAAGCTCACCTGAAGAATTCTGGGCTCTTTGATTTACATTGTACCAAAATGGCAGTTTGGGCATCCTCTAGCAACTCAAATGGTGTTCCTTTTCAATGTTCTTTGAGTTTGGGGAACAAAATGAAATCTGAAGAAGCAGATAAAGGCTGTAGGGTAAATGGGGTAAGATTTGTTAATGAAATTCTCCTAGAACAACCCTTGATACCCTGGAAGAATGAGCAGGTGCATTGTTGTGATGGAAAAAAATACTCTTGGGTACAGTTTTCCTGGCCATTTTACACTAATGCAGTTTTCAAGTTCTCTTCAACTTCTTCATAATTAGCTCTCCATGATCGTCCTGTGTCCTTTGAGAAACTCTATCAAGATTACTCATTGGGAATCCAAGAAGCAGTCACCATAGCCTTCTGAGTTGACCTGTCTTGAATTAATCTTTGGCATCTTTCTGATCTTCCATAGAACACTTGATCCAAGTAAAAACTGTTGTTTTATGTGAAGCAGCATTCCAATAAACTTGCAAGGCTTCATTGTTTTGGGAGCTGTCCACTTAAGGTTTGTTAAAATTTTTATCTTAACCCTAACCTCAATATTAATTTTTTTTCCCTTGGCACAAAAAGTATCTCTCTCTTTTTTTTTAAAGGTATCCTAAGAATGCTAAAGAGCTCTGGTAGCATAGTGGTTATGAATTGGGCTGCTAGCCTCAAAGTCAGCACTTCGAAACTACCAGCTGTTCTGCAGGAGAAAGATGAGGCTTTCTGCTCCCGTAAAGATTTACAGCCCCGGAAACCCTATGCAGGGTCGCTATGAGTCGGAACCAACTCCACAGCACATAACAACAACAACAACAACAATGCTAAGAAGGAACTCTGGTAGCATAGTGGTTATGAATCCGGCTGCGAACCTTAAGGTCAGCAGTTTGAAACTACCAGTTGTTCTGCGGAAGAAAGATGAGGCTTTCTGCTCCCATAAAGATTAAAAGCCTCAGAAACCCTGTACAGGGTTGCTATCAGTTGGAATTGACTCCACGGCACATAACCACCACCACCAAGAATGCTAAGTGTATTACTGAAAGAATTTGTTGGCAGCCATCTACTGATCACAAAGACATGTTTATACCCATTTTGTTTGGAATAAACCTATGCACGCATGAACATACACATTTTGTTTAGACTAAACCTATGTATGCATGAACTTGGACTCTAGTAGTAATACTTTTTGATTTACCTTCATTTAGCTCCTGTAAAGATTTACAGCCTCAGAAACTGTTTGCAGGGTTCTATGAGTCAGAATCGACTCCATGGCACATAACCAACCAACCAATAGAAACAGAGATTCTGTTCAAGGTATACATAGCATCTGTAAAACAATAAGAAAAAAATGAATGACACAGTACTTCAATGGGAAAATTTGGGGAAAATCAAGAAAGAAATACAAATGGACATTATATAAGTGTCCTATGCCCATGTTTAATCTTACAAATAATCAAATTCAGATGAAGACAGCTATGACACATTTGTTTTTGTTTTTTTTAAAGGATGGAAAATGGAACAGAGCATAAGAAATAAGCGGGAAACGGTCCAACAATCTGAGGGGAGTTTCAAAAAAGTTTGTACAAAATGGAATTAAAAGGTAATGGAATTTAAAGTGTGATGGCACTATAGGATAAGCACTGGTCTGCGAACCTCAAGGTCAGCAGTACAAATCCCTAAGTCATTCTGCAGGAGAAAGATGAGGCTTTCTGCTCCCACAAAGATTCACAACCTCGGAAACCCTATGTAGGGTTGCTATGCATCAGAACCAACTTAACAAACAACAATAACATAAAATGGTAATAATAAAAAGATTGATGACTAGGCTACATAGAAAAGTGCTGTGGTGCAATGGGCTTTTAGTATATGACCTTTCTGACCCTGTTTTCTTTTTTGTTTTTGTGGTTAGATGCCATTAAGTAGGTTTTGACTCACAGTCACCCTAGGCTTAACTGATGAAACACTGCCCAGTCCTGTACCATCCTCATACTGTTGTTGTTGTTATGTGCCGTGGAGTCGGAACCGACTCATAGCGACCCTGTACAGGATTTCCAAGGGTGTAAATCTTTACGGGAGTAGAAAGCCTCATCTTTCTCCCGCGGAGCGGTTGGTAGTTTCGAACTGCTGACCTTGCGGTTCACAGCCCGAGTCGTAACCACTACGCTACCAGAGCACCTCATCCTCATACTAGTTGCTGTTATTTGGCTTGTTGTTGGAGTCACTGTGTCAGTTCACCAATGGGGGTTTTCCTCTCACTGACCCACTACTTTGTCTACCACAGTGTTCTCTAAGGACTAGTCTCTCCTGATAACATGTCCAAAGTACATGAGAATTCTGCCTGTACCTCTTCTAAGATTAGTTTGTTCTTCTGGCAGCCATGGTACTTTATTCTTTGCCAACATCATCATTGAAATGCATCAGTTCTTCATCTTCCTTATTCATTTTCCAGCTTTCATATGTGTATGAAATGATAGAAAATACTATGGCATGGGTCAGGCACACCTTCATCCTCAAAATGACATCTTTGCTCTTGTTAATATGTTAAAGAGATCTTTTGCAGCAGATGTGTCTAATTCAAATTCAATATATTGTTTAATTTCTTGACTGCTGCGTCCATAAGCATTGATTGTAGATCCATTTAAAATGAAATCCTTGACAACTTCAATATTTTCTTCATTATCATGATGTTGTTTATTGGTATAGTTGTGAGAAGTTTTGTTTTTTTACATTGAGTTGTAATCCATACTGAAGGCTGTATTCTTTGATCTTCATCAAAAGTGATTCAAGTCCACTTCCCTTTCAGCAAGTTTGTGTCATCTTCACATTGCAAGTTGTTATGGAGACGTTCTCCAATCCTATTGCTGAGTTCTTCTTCACATAGTTCAGTTTCTCAGATTATTTGCTCAGTATACAGATTGAATAATTATGGTGAATTGACACAACCTTAACGCACACCTTTTCTAATTTTAAGCCATTAAGTATTCCCTTATTCTGTTGGAATGACTGCCTTTTGATCTATGTACAGGTTCCACGTCAAAACAAAGTGTTCTGGAATTCCCATTCTTCGAAATGTTGTTGATGGTTTGTTATGATCCACATAGTCAAATGCCTTTACATAGTAAATAAAGTACAAGTAAACATCTTTCTCGTATTCTCTGCTTTCAACCAAGTTCCATCTGACATCAACAATGTTCCAGGTCCTCTTTCGAATCAGGCTTGAATTTCTGGGAGCTTCCTATTGATGTACTGCTGCAATTGTTTTTGAATCATATTCAGCAAAGTTTTACTTGTGTATGATATTAACAATATTGTTAGATATTTTCTGCATTTTGGGGTACTTTTCTGTAGTATGTGCACCAATATGAATCTATTCCTGTCAGTTGTCCAAATGTCTTCCAAATTTCTTGGCACAGACTAACTTAGTGAGTGCTCACAATGCTGCATCAGTTTGTTGAAATATTTTAATTGGTAATTTAGTTTACCAATTCCTGGAGCCTTGCTTTTCACTCATTCTTTCAATGCAGCTTGTACTTCTTCAATATTGATTCTTGATCATATGCTACCTCTTGAAATGACTGGATTATCTTCGACAAAATTTTACTTATGTGTGATATTAATGATATTATTCCAAATTTTCCTTATTCTGTTGGACCCACTATCCTAATCAATGTGTATAGATGAGTAAGCACTTCTAGCATTGCATCTGTTTGTCGAAACATCTCAGTTGGTATCCCATCAATTCTTAGAGCCTTGTTTTCTGCTAGTGCCTTCAGCACAGTTTGGATTTCTTCATTCAATACCATTGGTTCTTGATCATATGCTACCTTCTGAAATGCTTGTGTCAATCAATTCTTTTTGGTACAGTGATTCTGTGTATTCCTTCCATTTTCTTTAGACACTTCCTTTGTTGTTTGACATTTTGCCCATAGTATCCTTCAATATTTCAACTCAAGGCTTGAATTGATTAGATAAACTATAATAATGACAGCTAAGTCCTGGTGTGGCGCTATAGGATAAGTATAGAACTGCTAATTACAAAGTTGGTGCTTCAAGCCTACCAGTCACTCCTCAGGGTCGCTATGAGTGGGAACCAAATTGGATATTCCAAGAACACTTTAAATTGCTTGCTGTTGTTAAATTCTGTCAAATCGGTTCCAACTCATAGGGACCGTGTATAGGGTTTTGAAGCAGCTGCTGGTGTGTTTCTGCTGACTTGGCAGTTAGCAGTCCAGAGCTTATCCTACAGTGCCATGCTCAGACCCCACAAAAGAGCTTCTAGGTACTATTATTATCCTTATTGCAAAACTGGAGAAACTGCAGTCATTATCAAACAGGAAAATCAGTATTTACACCAGGCAGTCTGGGTGTCAAACTCACACCCTTAATTCTACACTTCATGTACTAACTTTGAAGGATGTCCAAAGCATCCCTTATTGAGAAAAGCAGGATCAAAGAAGTATGTACAATGATTCAAGAGAGTTTATATATTAAGATAAAAATCTGGACAGATCTTTGGAATGTGATAATATGGGAAACATTTACTCTCTTCTTTGTACACTTTTTAAGTCCCTGGGTGGCACAAATGGTTAAGCATTCAGATGCTAATTTAAAAATTGGAAGCTTGAGTCCATTTAGAGATATGTCAGAAAAAAAAACCTGGTGATATGTACAGGCATTCTGTGGTTTATAAATGTGACATATTCCTAACTGTGTCCTTAAGCCTTTCAGTGGAATTTGTAGGTGTGTCTTGGAACAGGTGCATACGGGGATTTTGAAGAATTTGTTGCCAGTAGGGGTTGATTCAATAGTTTCAAAGTGAGGACAAATTTGTTGTTGTTGTTAGGTGCCATGTGCCATAGAGTTGGCTCAGACTCAAAGCAATCTTATGTTCAATAGAAAGAAACACTGTCGGGTCCTGTGCCAAACTCACAATCTTTGTTAAGCTTGAGTCCATTACTGCTGCCAATGTGCCAATCTATTTTACTGTGGTCTCTTTTTTGCTGACTCTCCACTTTGCCAAGCATGATGTCATTCTACAGAGACTGGTTCCTCCTGATGATATATCCAACATATGAGAAACGATGTTTGGACATCCTGGCTTCTAAAAAGTATTCTGGCTCTACTTCTTCTAATACAGATTTGTTTGTTCTTCAGGAAGCCTATGGCACTTTTATTCTTTTCAATATCACAATTCAAATGCATCAATTCTTCTACAGTCTTCCTTATTCACTGTCCAACTTTCGCATGCTTATAAGGATATGGAAAGTATCATGGCTTCGGTCAGGCTAAACTTAGACCTCAAAATGACATCTTTGTTCTTGAACATTTTGAAGAGGTTTTGTGTAGCAGATTTGACTAATGCAATACATCATTTGATTTCTTGACTGCAGCTTCCAGGAGTGTTGATAGTGGACCCAAACAAAATGAAGTCTTGGACAACTTCAATCTTTTCTCCATTTATCATGATATTATTTATTGGTTCAGTGGTGAGGGTTTTTATTTTCTTTACATTGAAGTGCAATCCATATTGAAGGCTATAGTCTTTGATCTTCATCATTAAATATTTTAATTCTTCCTCACTTTCAGCAAGCAAGGTTGTATCATTAATATCGCAGGTTATTAATGAGTTTTCCTCCAATCCTGATACCATGTTCTTCTTCATATAACCCAGATTCTTTCATTGTTTTCTGAGCATACAAATTGAATAAGTATTGTGAAAGAATACACCCAGGAACACAGCTTTCCTGATTTTGAACCATTCAGTGTCCCCTTATTCTGTTTGAACAACTACCTTTTGTTCTATGTACAGGTTCCTCATGAACACAATGAAATATTCTAGGATACCCATTCTTTGCAATGTTATCCACAGTTTGTCATGATCCACACAGTAGAAAGCCTTTGCACACAGTCAGAAGTTTGTAATCTGGAAACTGCTGGTATTTCTTTTAAAAAAAATCAGTTGCTAGAAACTGTGTGAAGCACAGTCCTACTCCGATACACATGTTGTTATTATGAGTCAAAATCTACTTGATGGCAGATGGTTTTATACATGTTTATATTTAAGTTTTTTGCAATAAAATATGTAATTTTTACATTCACAAAACAATAAAGATATCTGAAGGTAATAAGAACTGGTGCGGCACTGTAGGTTCAGCTCTGGGCACAAACCACAAGGTTGGCAGTTCACACCCACCAGCTGATCCTCAGAAATCCCATACAGGATTGCTCTGAGTCAGAATGGACTCAACAGCATTTAACAACAACAACAAAGGTAAAGGACGAAAAGTTTAAAAGGATAGAAGGGAGAGAGGGAAAGCAGAGGAAATGAAGGAGGAGGGAAAGGAAAACACAGATAAAGAGGAAAATACAACCAGGAATTTATTCCTTCCATCCCCTCCCAGAGACTGAAAGTGAAGTCTCATAGGAGAAGTGACATGGTAGGTAGGGGCTGTGGAAACACCCTACGGTGTCCTTCACCATCCTTGAACTCCCTGGCTTGACCCTTCCCTAAGGAATTGATAACACCTTGGGGAATATGAAATCCATGGGCAAAAGGAAACCACTTCAAAAGAAAACCAGTAACTGGGTTACAAATACCATCAAAAGTTAGAGATGAGAATGGATAGACCAGTAATTTAAAATAAGCACAAATATGCCACAATATAATATGGTACTCTAGGATAAGCATTGTACTGCTAACCACGAGGTTGGCAGTTCAAGCCCACCAACTACTCAGTGGAAACTTTATACAGGGCCACAATGAGTTGTAACCCACTCAATGGCACTTAACAACAACAACAATAACAGTGACAAGGACTTTTAGATTCTATTAGGTATATCCACAAGAATCAAGCCACACAGTTGTACTTTTGAAATGCAAATAAAAATATTTGCAACATAGCAGAAATTAAATCTCTTGTGTCTTGTTTATTTTTGTTGAGTAGGGTCAGACTCCTGTTAACACTGTTGTTTAGTGCATGCTGTGGACACAGCTCTGACTCATAGAAACCTGGTATAGGCTTTCTAATGAGTGACTGGTGGGTTTGAACCACCAACCTTGCAGTTGGTTAGCAATCCAGTGCTTATCCTACTGTACCACACCAGGACTCCACAGTGCTACTATAACTGAAACACCACAAGTGGGTGCCTTTAAAAAACCGGAAATTTATTTTCTCATAGTTTAGAAGGCTTGAAGTCCAAATTTAGGGCACCCCTCTAGGGGAAGGTTCTTGTCACTTCAGCTTCTATTCTTTGGCACATTGGTGATCTTCACGTGGTATGACATCATCTTCCCTCATCTCTGCTTGTTTCTTAGGTCTAATTTTCTCTTTTTGTATCTCAAAGGTGATTGGCTTAAAACACATCCTACACTAATAGGACCTCTTAACATGACCAAAAAAAAATATTCCCAAGTGGGATTGTAATCATAGGCCTGTGCCTGTTGGTGTTGTTAAGTGGCTTCCAGTTGGTTTCAACTCGTAGGTGCCCTGTATAGGGTTTCCAAAGTACAGCTGGTGAGTTTGAACCACCGATCCTGTGGTTCAAACTGACACTGAGGTCCAATACTTTATCCCACAGCACCGTACGCCTAGAAGTTAGGGATTACAACATATATTTGGGGGGAAGGGGGCACAATGCAATCCATGATATCCTGTAACTGTTTTAACATGATGAAAAAAACTCTAATGTCAATTTAAGCATGTACAAGGGGCACACTACTTTTCAGAATTATTTTACTTGTTACCTGAGCAAAAGAAGACCTGATTCACAAGTATTCTGAAAATGGCCTCTGGGGCTGCTGTCCCCTGCTGCTCTCCAGCTTAAAGGTTTTGCATTTACTCTAACTGCCAGGCTGTGAAACAAGAATTGTCCAAATTCTTTTGTATAGAAAACAATGCCTTGGTTGGGATCCAAACCTTCCCTAGGAGAAATGGGAATATTGTCACATTTTGAATGATACTATTATGAACCTCCAAGTGCTTCTTTTCCAGAGTTCCTGCTTGACCATTTCTTGCCCACTGTTGGGTGAGGTACATAGAAACTAATTAGAAAGTTTTTACTTAAATGGACTAGAATAAAACTGGAAGCTTCTACCTAGATTTGTATATGTGAATCTGCTGTGTTGATTGTTCAGATCTGTGTCTGAGTACCATTATAATTAAACAAAATTTTAATTTGCTAAGCGTAGTGGTTACGAATTGGGCTGCGAGCCACAAGGTCAGCAGTTCGAAACTACCAGCTGTTCCACGGGAGAAAGATGAGGCTTTCTGCTCCCGTAAAGATTTACAGCCTCGGAAACCTTGTACAGGGTTGCTATGAGTCGGAACCGACTCCATGACACATAACTACAACAACAACATTAATGTTAAAGCAATGTTTTAGAGGATTAACGTTTAATCCAAGAAGAGAGAACTCTTCCCAGCAAATGCTAGTACCCTTAGAACAGTGACTAGGTGAATTTCCAAGAGACCCCCTGCTCATTAAATAGTAGAAAGTTTCAGCTCTGGAATTTATCTCCGGGCTCTTTGGACCAACACTGTGCTTGAATACTATTTTACCCAATACATTTCATTGGAAAGCTAACGGTGTGTGGCAAGGACAATAGATGTGAGTTTTCTGGAATTACTTTCTAGGTGCAATTGGGGCCCTTACTCAAGGTTCTTAACTAATATGCTATGAAGTCACTCTTTTCTCATTCATTGATTCTACCAAAATATGCTCCCCCCGGTGCTGCCATCTTTCTCCCCTGGAAACCTAGGAGGGCCGCATTCAAACAGATTTGAAAATGTCATGGCCCTCTAATGAAGCACCTGGAAACACATTAGAAGCTCACAGCATGGAGAAAATAAGGCTGTGCTGGTCTCTGCTTCTGCATGTTACTAGTTCTTAGGTTTCAGAGTTGGGTGTGTGAGTCAATTTTCAGTTTATGGCCATCCCTTGTGACAGGAGTGAACTGCCCCATAGGGTTTCCTAGGCTGTAATCTTTATGGGAGATCATGAGGTCTTTCTCCCAAAGGTCCGGGAAAAACAGATGGCAAATCAGCCTCATAAAATAAGACATCCGATTAATCTCACACACCAACCCAACTGAAGCTTCAACCTAAGTGGTAATTAGGCCAAGTGGTATTGTGGGTTTTGTTGAGACGCTTGGTTCTGGCCTTCTCTTCCAAATTAAATATGCCATGGAAGAAGCCGTGGTGGCACAGTGGGCTAAGCATTGGTCTGTGGTTGAACCCACCAGCTGCTCCATGGAGAAATATGAGACAGTCAGCGTCTATAAAATTAGTCTTGGAAACCCTATGGTGCAGAACTACTCTGTCTTACACAGTCCCTGAGTCGGAATGGACTCCTGGTGTGGCGCGGCGGGTTAATGCGCTGTCCTGCAAGGTCGGTTTGAACCACAAGGTCGGCGTTTCGAGTTCACCAGCTGCTCCTCAGAAACCCTATACAGGGTGGTTTTGAGTCAGAACTGACTCCACAGCACGTCAGCATTGACTCAACTCAAGAGCAGTAGGTTTATTTAGTTTGGTTCACTTCCAAAGGGAGTCCCTAGGTGGTGCAAATTTGAGTCCACCCAAAGGCACCTTAAAAGAAAGAGCTGGTGATCTACTTCTGAAAGCCCAGTCACTGACACTATGTATACAGTATGCATACAGTTCTACTCTGACACACATGGGGCTGCCATGACTCTGATTGACTATAAGGCAAGTGTTGGTTTTTTGTGCCCTCCCCTCCCCACTTCCCCGCCATTTCTATAGGTGAAAACTTGACTGCAGTTTGTGCTCACTAGGTAATGAGTTTGGTTTTTTTGGTTTGGGCTGTTTTTGGGCTCATCTGTATTAATGAATACAGAGTCCTGGTGTGGCGCTGTGGGCTTATACGTCAGACTGCAAAGTCGTTTGAACTGTCGGTGGTTCAAGCTCACGAGCTGCACCTTGGAAACCCTATACAGGGTCGCTCTGGGTCGGAATCAACTCGACAAAACTTAATAACAACAACATTGATGAATATACTATCTGTGATAAATTTAAAAAAACAAAAAACAAAAAATGGGAGCTAGGGACAAAGGATCTAAAATTATAATGATCTGGGGTTGTGGTTCAATGGGAACCTCAAATGAACTTTATAGGTTCTGTATTTCAATAAACTAAGAGGGGGCTTTCTCAATTAGCCTAGCTAGAAGATTGGAAAGAACTGACTTTCCATACTAGTGCTTTGACTATGTTGTTGCATGCCCTTGAGTTGATTTCAACTCTTAGTGACTACCATGTTGCCAAGCAGAACTAGCCCTACAGGGTTTCCTAGGCTGCAATCTGTTTGTTTGTGTTTTTAAGATTTTTATTTTGTGTTTTGACTTTAGTAGTTTTAATATGATATGCCTAAAAGTGGTTCTCTTATGTATCTTTCTGGTTTTTTTTTTTTTTTTTTTTAAATCTGGGTTATTTTGGGGGGGTGGGATGGAGGATGAGGGGATGTACACAAAAATACTCAGGAATGTATAATAATTTAAACAACCAAAGGGCATATTCCGCAGGCCTTATGCTGCAATCTTTATGGGAGCAGATTGCTAGGTCTTTTTTCCAGTAGAGCAGCTGATGAGTTTCAGCTTGCCTACCTGTTGGCTAAGGAGCTCTGGTAGCGTAGTGGTTATGAATTAGGCTGCGAACTGCAAGGTTAGCAGTTCAGAACTACTAGCTCTTCCGCGGGAGAAAGATGAGGCTTTCTGCTCCCGTAAAAATTTACAGCCTCAGAAACTCTGTGCAGGGTCACTGTGAGTCAGAACCGACTCCAATGCACAGTCACCACCACCTATTGGCTAACTCCTCTATTTAATCACAATAACCCTGTGAGGTAGAAATAATTATGTCCATTTTATCAATAAAGAAATAGGCTCAGAAATATCAAGTAAGTTATTCAAGGTCAACTAATAAATAGTGAAATTAGAATTCAAACTTGACTCTAGTGTTTGAACTTTTATTCCACTACAGCTAGCTAACCTATTCTTAAAAGCGACTAACTGCCTGGTTAATCATCACCTCTTGTAAGACTGATTTACATGCTTTTGACTTCTCCCCCTCCTTAAGTTATTATTTAGCTAAAGTGTATGTGGTGAGAAGGTTCTCTTGAGGGTGTCTCTCCCTTTCCTTCCTCTGCTCTGCATCCCACACATTAACTGTAGTATTTGCATCAGCCAGTTTCAAAAGAACATTCAAGCTACTGGCTTCTCCACCCAGGAAACACACACAATGACAGCCTGAATACATCAGACAGTATTCCGTATCTGTCATTTCAGAATAACATTCAAGCTACTGGCTTCTCCACCCAGGAAACACACACAATGACAGCCTGAATACATCAGACAGTATTCCGTATCTGTCATTTCAGAATAACATTCAAGCTACTGGCTTTCCCACCCAGGAAATGCACACACTGGTAGTCTAGACCTTTTACCATAGCCCTGGTGATGCAGTGGTTAAGCATTTGGTTGCTAACCGAAAGGTTGACAGTTTAACCCCACCCGTAGTTCCATGGGAGAAAGATGAGGCAGTCTGCTTTCATAAAGGTTGTAGTTGTTAAGTGTTCTCAAGTCGATTCTGACTCACAGTGACCCTATGTAGGGTTTCCGAGGAGTGGCTGGTGGGTTTGTACTGCTGACCTTGCTTGACCACTGTCCTATAATGTCTCTGAGTTGGAACTGACTTGAGAGCAACTGGTTTTTATCTGAGACCACCTGAGGAAGAAAGGCTATTAAAGAAAAAAATCATTCAATGGTAAGTCATCTTGAAGCTGAACTTCGCTGTTAGGAAATAAACTGGTCTTACATTTTATTTGTCTTTCTCAAATCAATTCATGGAAACCCTCTCCTTCAGATACAGACTGGGATGGCCAGAAACTGCAGTCTTCAAGGAAGGTGGCTTAGCCTCCTGGGGTCTGAATATTGCCCAGAGGAGGATCATCTAGTGCTTCCCAAGTGATCCCTGGGAGGAGGGAGGTGAAGATGGGGTAAATTGAGGGGAGGGAGCTGTTTTCATGGGGGAAGATTTGTGAACCAGGAGGTCTCATGGCAGGTTTTCTGGACACTGACACACATGGGATCACCAGGTAGGACTGGAAGGCAGATGAAGGCTGGCCTAACCCCATGCACAGCTAACAAGTCTTACTTGGGATGTAGTATTCCATCTTCCTGCTCCCTGTGAATGCATTTTTAAAATAGAGGAATCAGAGCATCCTGAAGGTCCCCCAAACAGCATGTAAAGCTCAGAAAGGGGAATGACGGACTTTGCAGATGCAAAATGTAGCTGATGGTTTTGAGGAGGATTGGTCTTGCTTCCTAGTTACATATGAGTACGTGGTGGTGGTGTTATTGCTGTGAGGTGCCATTAGTCAGCTCCAAGTCATAGCAACCCTATGTACAAACACTGCCCAGTCATGTGTCATCCTCACAATGGTTGTTATGCTTGAGACCATTGTTGCAGCTACTATGTCAATCCATCTGATTGGGATGGATGATACAAGTACATAGTGGTTGAGAAACAACAGAGCTCCGTGGAGGAAAGAGGCAGATAGTTTCAGAAAGAACACAAATACATTCAGCTAGGGCTCCATTTCCAGGAAAAGGGTGGTTGCTGGGCTCCAGTTTTTGAAAAGACAGTTTGCCACCAGTGCATTTCCACACAGCAGCTATGAAACACAGACCCATAGCATCTTGGCTGCTTAAATAAACCACAGGGAGTCTGCAGTGATGTGGGGAAAGAAGGGTAGACATTGGGTTAAGGAGAGAAGGGTTGTTGTTGTTGTTAAGTACTGTCGAGTTGATTTCGACCCATAGCAACCCTGTGTAGGGTTTCCAAGGAGCAGCTGGTGAGCCTGAACTGCCAATCTTGCAGTTCAAACGACTTTGCAGTTTGACGTATTAACCCACAGCACCAGGACTCCAGTTCTGACCCATAGTGACGCTGTATAGGGTTTCTGAGGAGCAGCTGGTGAGCTTGTGGTTCAAACCGACTTTGCGGTCCAGCTCATTAACCCACAGCAGCACACTAAGATGTGAGGCAAGGCAATATATAGAAATGTTCCAGAGTTGGGAAACTGTAAGAGAGGAGGATGGTGTGTGTTCAACATTTTCATAATAAAAAGTAGAGGGAGAATTAGAAGTCTATGAGTTTATGTTAATGGTGGGAACAATTTGGAAAAGGATGAGAATGGTTGCATAATTTGAAGAATGTAGTCAATGTCGCTGAACTGTACGTGTAGAAATTGCTGAATTGGTTTGTTCTGCTGTGTGTATTGTCAACAAAAACCTTGAGGAAGAAAAGTCTTAACTGTGACTTTTGGCAGTCTCTTTGTCTCTCAGGCCCTAGTTTCCTCATCTACAAAGTAAGGCTATGCATATTTACCTCACAGTTGTCTGGATTAAAAACAAAGCTCCTGATCTAGGAATCCTATAGCTGTGGGGTGCTATTATCATTTTAATAATCCCAGCAGGGTGTCTGGAAGAAAGTGATGAGTGGCGTTGAGAAAATCACTTGAACTCCCGGGCTTGAAAGAACTTCTCAACCTGTACAATTATGGTCACGGTTGTCACGGTTTCAGCAACTACAATCCACCTAATACCGCAAAGCGGAAGAAGCAAACTATCCTAAGCCGCCCGGTTGGCTGAAGGGAGCGCGGGCTACGGAAATGGGGCGGGGACCTGGGTTGTCCAATGCATTGAATGAAGTGGAACCAAACAGGTTAAGTTAAGGGACGTTTCTCGTAGGGACCAATCGTGGAATAAACTTTAAAAATCGGCGGCCGGAAAAACCCGGAAACGTGGAAACCCGGCAGATCCCAGAGCTTGGGAGCAGCCCTACCCCATAGCGTGTGGCAGGAGGAATTCGTAGGACCGCCAGGAATCCGTAGTGTCACCTTTTAGGGTGATTGTACCACAGGCGCCTGGTCGGATCCCTTTCCTCACTAGTCCCCAGGGCAAAAGAGGGGGCATTAGGAGCCAGAGGTACCGATTTGTCCCAGTGGACTCTTAGAGGCGGGACTGCCTGGCCGAGCCACGTAGCCTTTTGCGCCTGCTTCCTCTTTTGTACACTGGGTGCGAGAGTTACCCGCCTGGGGGTGGGGTGGTGGGGGTAGGGATGGGGAAAGGCTGTATGTCGAAACCTTCCGGTAGCTGGAAGGCGGTAAAAGATGAGGATGACTTAACCCTTAGTCTTTCCACATTTTTTTACAATTGATACGTGACAATTTGGTAGTCTGGAGTCCTGGTGTGGCGCCATAGGATAAGCACTGGACTACAGGGTCGGTGGTTCAGACTCACCAGCCACTCCTAGGAGCACCTATCCAGGGTTGCTGTAAGTCAGGACTCAATGGCACTTTATAGAAACAGCAATTTGGTAGTCAGGAAAATAAATAAATAAATAATGAAGTAATACTTTCTGAAGACCTTACAAAATTATAGTCAGTATAAAAGGAGCTAAAAAAAAACCCAAAGTAGCATTTTGGATCTAAATTACAGAAAACTTGAATGTGGATTGAGTATTAGATGACACCAATGAATCATTAATTCTTAGATGTCATAATGACAGTCATAAAATTACCCATAAAAATAACTTTTTAGAAATACATGCTGATGTAAGGGTGAAATGGACAATGGGAGTTGCTTTAAAACAAAGATACTCAAAATTTAGTTGTTTTTGTAAGACATATGATTATCACTGATCTTTTTCTGTAACATGAGACTACTTTGAACGAAAGTATGTAGTACTTAGAAAAATGGAAGACATAGTTCTAAGTGGGAAGGGTATCTTTCCAAACCCAAAGTTTGTAAAGTATATATCTAGAAAAGGCTGAATAAAAAGTCAAGTGTCTCTTAGGGTCAGCTCTATGGGCAACCATCTCTAGCAAATCAAAATAAAAAGAAAACTGTTGATAAATTTATGTCTCCACCTTCATCCTAATGGAGTTACCCCCTCTTCAATAAATGAGTTACTGGTTGTTCGATCATTCTCTCAACATTCTCAGGATTTTTGCTCAGTTTGCAATATTTTCACTGGTCAATTATTTTGTGTTAGAAATTAAAATTCATGAACTGATACAGATTTCTAAATACCTCAGATTGGAAATTACATCTTAAAACTGGTAACACGGTAACACACTCTGAGAGCAGGCATGCTTTCAGTTGAAAACTTCACTAAAATCCTTCTCTCCCTATCATTTAAATGGAAGGTTTACTTAGTACTGGGTATTTTACATTCGGAAACCCTGTACAGGGTCGCTATGGGTCAGAACTGACTCGATGGCACTTAACAACAACAACAACAACAACATTTTACATGAATTATCTCATTTAACTCTGCGATTATCGTATTCTATAACCATAATTTACAAAGGGTAACATGTTCCACTTACCAATGAAGGCATCTAATTTTTAAGAAAGTCTACATGTCACATCAAATGGAGCTGAGGGACTCAGCAGCCAGTGGGCCTAATCATTCGTCTACACTTGTCTTCGCCGGCCACCCCACAGGCTTGTTCAATCTTAAGGAACACTCTCTGTCCTTGGACCCCCGCCCCAATCACACGGATCTATAGGGTCACAACAATATTTCTCCTTCTCAGCCAGGGGCGTTTTACAGGCACCAACCTCCTTGCAAAATCTTTTGGGTCAAATCGCAAAACAAGTTCAATGAGACGTTTTTCCGAGAGGTGGCGCTGCGGAATGGCGACTCTTCTCGCGCTCCGCGGAGCCCCAATCATCACCGCCTCTCCGACAATCCCAAACGGTTTTCGGATTAAGTGCCAGCGCGCGATATTGTAACTGAGACTAGCAGAGGCACTGTTTATTTTTTTTCCCAGTAGTATCCTCAAGGACCGATTTAACCAGCGGTTTCAGCGGATCCCGGAGAGAAAGCCTAGAGCGAGAACCTCAGGAGTCCCTGGGGTCCCGCGCAAGCGCTTCCGCTCAGCGCTTGAATTTCCCGCGATAAGCGTTGTCAGGATTCCTAAAGGGAACATCTGATTGGAAGGCAGCATTCTGATTGGCTTGCTCGCTACTTACCAGGGTATTTAAATGCCGCCGGAGGCGCGCGAACTCGCCGGTTTTCTGCGATCTGTTCTTTCGTTTGCGCCGATTCCCACGCTGCCACCACCATGCTTTCAGTCCGCGTCCCGCTCGGCACCATTGACCACCAGCAGCTTCAGCTTTCTCCCATGAAAGGGCTTAGCCTGGCAGACAAGGAGAATACGGTGAGCCTACCTGTGTAGGGAGCCCTGGCGATGAAAGCCCAGCAGTTTGAACCTACCAGCCTCCCTGAGGGAGAAAGATGTGGCAGTCGGCTTCCATAAAGGTTACAGCCTTGGAAACCCTGTGGGGCAGTTCTACTCTGTTCTAAAGGGTCGCTATGACCTGACTCTACGGCAATGGGTTTGATGGGTGCTTTTTAGGAGCGGGTGGTTGCCTGCCTGTAAAGACGGGTGGTGGGCAGGGAGGAGACCCCCACTCAGCTCAGCGCGTGTTTTCCCTGCAGCCTCCATCCCTCAGCAGTACTCGTGTTCTGGCGAGCAAGGCCGCGAGGAAGATCTTCCAGGAGTCGGTAAGTAGCCGGCCTTAGGGGAGGGCTGAGGGGTCAAAAGTACTGAGGCCGCTTGCGCAGAGAAACCCTGAGGTAGGGGGCAGCCTTGAGGTGACTGATCTTGGCGCCAAAGCCTCTCTCATTGTGTCTTCAGTGTTTTCCCGCTTGCCCTACTACTCCACCTCTTCTTCTCCCCACCCCTGCCCCCTTTCCCGCCAAAGTGCCCCTCCCTGTAATTGCCTATTCTGTACCTGTATATGTATAATTAAGGAGCTCTGGTAGCCTAGTGGTTACGAATCGGGCTGCGAACCTTAAGTTCAGCAGTTCGAAACCAACAGCTGTTCCGTGGGAGAAAGATGAGGTTTTCTGCTTCGGTAAAGATTTACAGCCTCAGAAACCCTGTGCAGGGTTGCTATGGGTCGGAACCGGCCCCACGGCACATCACCACCCTATGTATGTTGTTAAGTGCCATTGAGTCGGTTCTGACCCATAGTGACCCTGTTTCCAAAAAACAGCTGGTGAGCTTGAACTGCCGACCTTGCAGTTCAAGCGGCTTTGCAGTCTGGCGCATTAACCTACAGCTCCAAGTATACTTCCTACATATTTTTATATGTGCTCATTTTACATGGTACAAAATGCACACATGACATTATGAACTATTTACATGTTATTTAGCAACATACTTCACATACTACTTTATTTTACTTAATAAATAACATGTATTTAGTGCCCTTGCAGTTGAACTCTGTGAAATTGCCAATAATTTCGTGTCTCACCCATAAAAATGGTGGTTTCATATGGTTCAGTGTAAATTTAGCCAACATTGATGTTGCTTTCTCCTATAGGACACAAACGTTCCTGCCTCCACCGTAGAGGATGAACCATTGCTGAGAGAAAATCCTCGGCGCTTTGTCGTCTTTCCTATTGAATACCATGATATTTGGCAGATGTACAAGAAAGCTGAGGCTTCCTTTTGGACCGCGGAGGAGGTAATTTAGGAAGAGTTGTATGAAGGTGTTTAGGTGTCCTGTATGTTTGAATCGCTTCCCTTTATGCTAATATTATGAACTTTTCAACTTTAGGTGGATCTTTCTAAGGACATTCAGCACTGGGAAGCCCTGAAGCCTGAGGAGAGATACTTCATATCACATGTACTGGCGTTCTTTGCAGCAAGTGATGGCATAGTGAATGAAAACTTGGTGAGTTTCCAGAAAAAGTCTTTTTCTTTTTTTTATTAGTTCACTTAAAGATATAATATAGAAATAACTGGTTTTCTTCAAGTTATCATTTTTTTAAACCGAATGTGTGTGTGAGAAACTTCCTTTTTGTTACCTGGCATTTCCCATTTAATAAAGTGTTTTGCAGTTGTTTTTTCGTTATGCTATTTTATAGAGAGGCTCAAAAACAGTTAATTTGTAGTAATGAGTGTTAGTCCTTGTTGCTGTCACATTTGCTCTCTCCTTTTTGTGGCTTTAATGTTCTAGTAATGTGGATGCATATATTCTCTATTGTAAATAACTGGATTCTTATAATGAATTCTCAACTCCAAACTCAACTGCCATCAAGTCGGTTCTGACTCATAGTGACTTCGTATAGGGTATCTCAAGGAATGGCTGGTGGGGTTGAACTGCTGACCTTGTGGTTAGCAGTTCATTGTTTATCCTGCAGTGCCACACCAGGACTCCTAATAATCTTATAAAGCAAGTGTGATGTGACCATATCTGTCCATTGAGTACCTGGCTGCTCAGGATTAATTTTGATATTTCACCACTAGGTGGAGCGATTTAGCCAAGAAGTTCAAATTACAGAAGCCCGCTGTTTCTATGGCTTCCAAATTGCCATGGAAAACATACATTCTGAAATGTATAGTCTCCTTATTGACACTTACATTAAAGATTCTAAGGAAAGGTGAGTATTTGTTGTTGTTAATTGCTGTTAGTCAATTGTGACACATAGCTATCCTATATAGTGTTTGCAAAGAGCAGCTGTTGGGTTTGAACCACCAACCTTGCTGTTAGCGATCCACTCTATCCTACAGCACTACACCAGAACTCTTAAGATGTTTGGTGATAGTGTGCCATGGAGTTGGTTCTGACTCATAATGACCCTGCATAAGGTTTCCGAGGCTATAAATCTTAACAGGAGAAGAAAGCCTCAACTTTCTCCCAAGGAACTACTGGTAGTTTCTAACTGTTGACTGTAAGATTAGCAGCCTGACTGGTAACCACTACACTACCAGAGCTCTTTCCTATGATGTTTAAGAGTTGGTAATTGTTACATATAAACCCCCTCCCCCACCCCCCCAAAAAAAAAGAAAACAAACAAACCCTATTTCTACTGATGATAACCCTATGTGTTACAATGTCAAATGATTTCATGGAGTTTTCTTGGCTGTAATCTATGGCAGTACGTCTCCAGGTCTTTCTCCTGTAGCATCACTGGGATGGGTTTAACCTGTCTGCCTTCAGCTTAGCAGTCAATAGCAAATCACTTAGATGACCCAGAAACCATTCTGCATTCAGATAGTATAAGAAAATAAATTACTAGGCAGACCGAAAAATAGATTTAAATGCACTCTATTAGCCAGCCACTTAAAAATTATTAGATGTTCCAGTTTTAGAATTAGAAGTATACTGTAGGATGTCCAATCCCATGCCTTATTTTTTGGGAAAATAAATCCTTCAAGGTTGCATGTGAAGTAAAACCTAGGTCTGATCATCTTTATTCATATAGCAGATGTATTGAGAACTTACAGTGTGAGGCTGGAGCCGGGCAGAGTAGGGGAGGATACAAAATAGAACATAACCTGTGTCATCAGGAAGTTTGCAATATATTTTTTTTAAAACTCACTGCCATAGAGTTGATTCCCACTCCACAACCCTATATGGGGCTTTGTAGACTGTAATCTTTCTTTATGGAAGCAAGCAATCTCTCTCCCATGGAACAGCTGATGGGTTTGAAGCACTGAATTGAGGTTAGCAGTCCAATACTTATCAGGACTCCTTTTGCAATATAGTACAAGGGGTAAACAAAACACTTGAAGGTGTGTGTGGTGTGCCGTGGAGTTGATTTCAACTCTTAGCGACCCTGCATAGGGTTTCCAAGGCTGTAAATCTTTATAGAATTAGAAAGCCTCATCGTTCTCCCACAGAACAGCTGGTAGTTTCGAACAGCTGGCATTGAGGTTAGCAGCCTGACTCATAACCAATACCAGAGCTCCTTATCTAAGTATGCTGAATACATACTACACAACAGCAGTAGTGAACCGTGAGATTAATGTAAGCCAGCCAGTTGTTTAGTGCCGTCAGTTCTATTCTGATCCATAGTCATCCTACGAACAGCAGAACAAAACACTGCCTTGCCTCTATCCTGCTGGAGCCCATTGTTGGAACCAATGTCAATTCATCTTGAAGGTCTTTCTCTTTCCTCTGACCCTCTGCTGAGCATAATGTTCTCGAAGGACTGGTCCTTGTTAACATGTGGGATAGAGTCACTGTCCTTGCTTCTAAGAAGTTTGGTTTAAAATCTTAGACTTTATTTTGGGGATAGCAGAGAAAATAAGGTAGGCTAGGACCAATTTTAGATTTGGGTGAGTCATTCTAGAGGAGGAAATTAGAAATGTGCTGTTATATGGTCTAAATAACAAAAGATTTGCTTTACAATAAAATCAGGAGCCTTGTTTGAATTGCAAGTTGTGATTCTGTGGGAAATTTGTAGACTACTTAGAAGAATGTGAATAGTAATGAATGGTACCTGAAAGATGGACAGGGAACTCTTTGAGGAGAAAGGGTTTTGAATACTTTTTGCATTCAGAAATGGAAGAAGGATGAGATTGGAATGAAGGTATGATTATGAGTAAAGAACCTGAAGGGTGTAGGATCAGGCAAGCCTGATACAAGCAAAGTAAAGGTGGGCACACATTTCTGAAATAGATGAAGACCTGAGATGGATAGATGGTATTTTATGATTTTGACTTCAGAAAACAAGGTCATGTAGGAAGGAACAGGCTGGGAAATCTAGCCTCCATATAATGGGCCCTGCAGTGAGTGAAGGAAGGGTAGGTAAGGAAGACCAGTTAAGAGCAAATTCTTCCTTTGGGAAAAGAATTGGCAAACATTTGAATTTGACCTCGGATCTGTTGCTCTTGTCTAGAAGTTTATAATTGAGGTTTTTTTCTATAATTGCTGATGCTATACATACTTTGTAGGGAATTTCTCTTTAATGCCATTGAAACGATGCCTTGTGTAAAGAAGAAGGCAGATTGGGCCTTGCGCTGGATTGGGGACAAAGAAGCTACCTATGGTAAGGAGACCTTTGGCTCTACTTAAAACTTCCTTTTATAAGTATTGTTATGGCTTGTTGGCCCTCCCTAGAACAGGAATACTCACTTGAAATATTTTATTAGGGGAGCGTGTTGTAGCCTTTGCAGCAGTGGAAGGAATCTTCTTTTCTGGTTCTTTTGCATCAATATTCTGGCTCAAGAAGCGAGGACTAATGCCTGGTCTGACATTTTCTAATGAACTTATTAGCAGAGATGAGGTGAGTGTAATTTTTGATTATTGATTTTTGTCTGTTATTCTTTGTGGTCCTACTACATCTAAATTGTTAAGTGCTTTCAAGTTAGTTCTGACTCATAAGTTACCCTGTATAGGGTTTCCAAGGAGCAGTTGGTGGATTTGAACTTGTAGTTCAAAGTAACCTTGTGGCCGAGTATTTATCCTACAGCGCCACACCAGGCAGGACTACTTTGGACAGTGGACTTCTCCCTAGGATTTCTGAGATTAATTCTTTATGGGAGCAGATAGTTTCATCTTTCTCCCATGGAGCAGCTGATGGGTTTGAACTACTGACCTTTTGGTTAGCCCAACACACAACCCAATATACCACCCAGGGCTCCTTAAGCAGATTAGAGATGTAATTAATGTTTCTTTGACAATTTAAATGCTCTTCATACAACCAAGTAAGCTGTGTAAGGAGCGTATACAAAGGATAAAGCAATTTCTTATTGCAAGTTAATGGCAGTTCTTTGGCTTGATCATGATCTGAAACTTTTTTCTTCTAGGGTTTGCACTGTGACTTTGCCTGTCTAATGTTCAAACACCTGCTACACAAACCTTCAGAGCAGAGAGTAAAAGAAATAATTATTAATGCTGTTAGGATAGAACAGGTGGGTAATGTGTTTAGGTCCTCCTCATGCTTATTAGAAGACAAATGTACACTTCACTTCTATTCAGTAGCTTTATTTTTGTCCATAGGAGTTCCTTACTGAGGCCTTGCCTGTGAAGCTTATCGGAATGAATTGCAATTTAATGAAGCAGTACATTGAATTTGTGGCAGACAGACTAATGCTGGAACTGGGTTTTAATAAGGTAAAGTATTCTTTATGGCCCCTGTAGTTCTTTTGAAACTACTTGATGTCCTGTATTTATATTTTGATGTGAACATTTTTAGGTTTTCAAAGTAGAAAATCCATTTGACTTCATGGAGAATATTTCACTGGAAGGGAAGACTAACTTCTTTGAGAAGAGAGTAGGCGAATATCAGAGGATGGGAGTGATGTCAAGTCCTACAGAGAATTCTTTTACCTTGGATGCTGACTTCTAAATGAACTCTGAAGATGTGCTCTTATTTTGCTGATTTTTTTTTTTTTCTATTTTTGTCTTCTCATCCCACCCCTCAACCAACCCCCCACCCCAAAATCAGCAACTTTAAAA
>NW_006408576.1:18854626-18860344 GCF_000296735.1 Chrysochloris asiatica
GATGAACCAAAAGAAAAGAATGTCCACACCTTTATCTCTGCGGTTCTGCCTTGTGTCTGTGGTCGCTCCGATCCATCCCACCCCCCGCTTGGTCTCATCCAAGATGGCGGCTCCTGGAGCAGCTGAGCGTCCTGGACTAGAAAGCAATGGATTTCTTGCTACTCACAGCTGTAAGCCTTCCAACCTTCTAAATATTCCTTTATATGTGGTTCAGAGTTCTGGGACCATCCCCTGAGCCTGCTTGGTCGGGTATTCTGTATTTTTAATGGCAGAGCTCTTTACACCATTTCTACCCGTTCTGCCATCTTGTTTGTTCTCCTTCCTCTTTTCTTTGTACCCTAAAGGCACTCAATAAATGTCATTTGATTTATAATGTCAGTTTACAGATCCATTAAGGAAGTTTTGCAGTCAGCTTGAAAAGAGTCAATTATGGAACAGCCTCCTTGTGGGTAGCTCACATTCTTGCGACCCAACTATACCAATTTGCCTATTATATAAGTTTTCTCACACTACAAGGGAGAACCTGTAACAGACCTGGTATGGTCGGACCACTGCATCAAAATTACCTGGAGTACTTGCTAAAATACAGATTATGGGCCCCAGCACACACCTACTGAATCAATCTTGGGGTAAAACCTGGGATTCAGTGATTTAACAAGTTCACACTGGGAAGTTCTCAGGCATTTGATATTTGGGTGGGATGGATTCCATAGCTTAAACCAGTGTTTCTCCATCCTGTTAAGTTCCTTCAAGTCGGTTTCGACCCATAGCGACCCTGTATAGGGTTCTGAGGAGCAGCTAGTGAGCTTAAACTGCTAACCTTGCAGTTCAAACGGCTTTGCACTCTGATGCATTAACCCACAGTGCCACAATAGGTTCTCAACCCTAGGTATGCATTAAAACCAATTGGAAGTTTTTTTAAAAGAGCAACTGCTGGGAAAATTAGCTGGTGGTTCAAACTGACTCGACGGGGCATTTACCAACTCAGATTCAATTGGATGTGGCTTGTGCAGTGAATCAGAACTTTATAGGATGATCTACTTTCAAGGAGCTCTGGTAGCATAGTGGTTACGAATTGGGCTGCAAACCTCAAGGTCAGCAGTTCGAAACTACCAGCTGTTCCGTGGGAGAAAGATGAGGCCTTCTGCTCCCATAAAGATTTACAGCCTTGGAAACCCTATACAGGGTCACTGAGTTGGAACCAACTCCACGGCACACAACAACCTTAGCCACTTTTCTATTGCTTTCAATTGTTAAGTGCCATTGAGCCAGTTCCGACTCAGTGAACCTTTATAGGGTTTCCAAGGAGTGACTGGTGAGTTTGAACCACCAAACTTGTGGTTGAGTGCTTATCCTACAGCACCACACCAGGACTCCTGTTCTCCATTAGTTGAAAATATTTTAATCTTCCTTCTCTGACAGATTGCTGCCTTACATGGGTTCTGGCTTTCGCAGGTTTTTCTGTTTCTGCTCCAGATGTGCTAGGGTCTAGCTTCTATAAGAGGTACATTCCATTTCATGTGAGCAGTCCGCTCAGAAAGCTGACCTATGAAAGCTCCTCTGCCTGCTGGGACTTAGACCAGCCTGTGTGAAGCATGGACTAATTGCCATCTCGGTGGGCAGCGAACTAGGCTTTTCTGTATATTCTTGAGAATCAGTGAGTCTGCTAGTATTGGTGTGGAGATCCTGATAATGTTTCAAACTCTGTGTGGCGAGACAGTCTTCCCGCCCTCATCAATGAGTGGCTGCAGCTTTGAGGCAGAAGGATTGCCTGGCTTGGCCCACTCAAACAAGAAGGTTTGGATAGGGGTCCCTTTTGTAGAGGGAGCTACCATCCTGATTTACTCTGGGCACAGAGAAGACAACATCAGTACTGTCTCCTTGTCATTCTCTGGAGGGGATTCTTCAACATCAGGGTTTCTTGTTTGTTTTTTTAATAGTAAAATGGCTGAATCTATTATTATATATAAGGTTCAGTAACTACAAACACCTTGTTGTTAAGTGCTGTTGACTCGGTTCTGACTCATAGTGGCCCTGTATAGGGTTTCCGAGTAGCAGCTGGTGAGCTTGAACCACCGACCTTGTGATTCAAACTGACCTTGTAGCCAGCACCTTAGCCCACAGTACCACACCAGGACTCCACAAACACCTTAGACTCGTCTATAAATATCAGGGTGGTTCTAACAAGATGGTAGACTAAGGTAACCTGAAAACGGTTTCATCTGCCAAAGATAAGTAACAACAAAAGTTAACTTCCTGAGAAGGACATTCTTAAAACCTGGAGAGAAAGCCAGGGAATGACTCTATAAGCCTGTGCTCATAGTAGCCCTGCAAGTGGTTATTAGTCCAGAAATCTTAAGTGCAAAAGTTCTAACACCCACTTGGATCCCAAGGGAGAGCTTGACCTGTACCAGCAGGGGAGAGTTGGAACCAAAATCTGAACCCACAGTAAAATGGGCTAGAAAGCAATCCACTCACTTGCTTAGCGGGGAGTATAAGGGTGCTAATCCTTTTTCTAGACTACAGGAAATCAAGACCCTTGACCTGCATTTCTCAAAGATATAAGATCTAGGAACTCCAAGGAGATAAAAATTGTCAGTCCATAACCCCTGAAGGTAATACAGAAATGACTGCAAGCATACATTGACAGAGAACTTCCAGAGGTTCAAGCCAGATTCAGAAGAGGATGTGGAACGAGGAATATCATTGCTGATGTCCAATAGATCTTGGCTGAAAGCAGAGAATACCAGAAAAATGTTTACCTGTGCTTTATTAACTACACAAAGGCTTTCGATTGTGTAGATCATGACAAGCTATGGACAACATTGCAAAGTATGAGTATTCCAGAACACTTAATTGGGCTCATTAGGAATCTGTACATGGATCAAGAGGCAGTTGTTCGAACAGAACATGGGAACACTGAATGGTTTATAATTAAGAAAGGTGTGTGACAGGGTTGTATTCTTTCACCATACTTATTCAACCTGAATGCTTAGCAAATAATCGAAGAAGCTGGGTTATATAAAGAAAAATGTGGCATCAGGATTGGAAGAAAACTCATTAACAACCTGCGATACACAGATGATACAACCTTGCTTGCTCAAAGTGAAGAGGACTTAAAATATTTACTGATGAAGATCAAAGATCACAGCCTACAGTATGGATTGCATCTCAATGTCAAGAAAACAAAAATCCTCACCTATAAACAGCATTCTTATCAACGTAGGAAAGATTGAAGTTGTCAAGGACTTCATTCTTTTTGGATCAACTATCAACTCTCATGGAAGCAGCATTCAAGAGATCAAATGACGTATTGCATTAGGCAAATCTGCTGCACAAGACCTTTTTAAAGTGTTGAAGAGCAAAGATGTCAGCTTGAGGACTAAGGTACGCCTGACCCAAGCGATGGCATTTTCAATAACCTTATTTGCAATCAAAAGCTGGACAGTGAATAAGGAAGACTGTAGAAGAATTGATGCTTTTGAGTTATGGTGTTGGAGGAGAATATTGAAAGTACCATGGGTTGCCAAAAGAAACAACAGATCTGTGTTGGTTGTGTAGCCAGAGTGTTCCTTGGAGGCCAGGATGGCCAACCTTCATCTCTCATAGTTAGGACATAGTGTTAGAAGGAACCGGTCACTGGAGAAGGATATCATGTTTGGTAAGGTGGAGGGTCAGAGAAAAAGAGGAAGACCCCTAGCGAGATGGATTGGCCAAGTGGCAGCATCAATGGGCTTAAGCGTGGCACCTATTATGAGGTTGGCTTAGGACTGGGCAGTGTTTCGTTCTGTTGTGCTTAGGGTCGCTGTAAGTGGGTAACAACTTGATGGCACCTAACAACAACAATAAACCCCTAACCTGGGTGCATGTGATTCCCACAGAGCTCACCAAATTACAGAATATACAAAGGGATCCTGAATGGTAGGCTGTTAATTTCCCTAAAAAAAAAAAAAACAACCATTAAAAAAACATACAAGTAAGCAAATCAACTTAGCAGAAGCATTGTTGTTAAGTGTCCTGGAGTAGATTCCAACTCATAGTGACCCTATATAGGGTTTCCAAGGAGTGGCTGGTGCCCTTGCAGATCAAATAGTCCGCGCATTGTCCTGCAATACCCCACCAAGACTCCAGCAGAAGCGTTGTTGTTGAGTGCCATTGAGTAAGTTCCTACTCATAACAACCCTTTATAGGGTTTCCAAGGAGTGGCTGGTAAGCTTGAACCTCCAACCTTGCGGTTCAAACCAAATTTGCAATCTAGCGCATTAACCCACAGTGCCACACCAGAATAAAAGTCACAAGAAAGACCAGAGTTTCTAAGAATATGTGTATGGACCTTGGAGTCAACTCTGACTCACAGTGACCTAATGGGACAGAGTAGGGTTTCTTAGGCTCTAATCTTTATTAGGAGCTCTGGTAGTGTAGTGATTATGAATTGGGCTGTGAACCGCAAAGTCAGCAGTTCGAAACTACCAGCTTTTCCACAGGAGAAAGATGAGGCTTTCTGCTCCCGTAAAGATTTACAGCCTGGGAAACCCTGTACAGGGTCACTATGAGTTGGAATTGACTCCACGGCACAAAACAACAATCTTTATGTGAGCCAATGATTGCCTTGTCTTTTCTCCTTTGGAGCAACTCCCTAATGGGTTCAGATCACCAACATTCTAGTTAGCAGCCCCGTGCTTAATCCTTGTGCCACATAGATTAAAGCTTACATGGACTGATTAATAAGATAATTAATTGAAGAATGAATTAGTGAACTAAAAGGCTGTATCTGAAGGGATGCAGCATAGAGATAAATGATGGAAAATATGAAGGAGCATAAGAGATGTAGAGGAAGGATAGACTGGAAGTGCCTGGTTGTTTTTTTTTTTTTTTAATTGTGAATTGGGTAAAAGTTTACAGAGCAAATCAGTTTTCCATTCTATAACTCATACACATTTTGTTTCTTGTCATTGATTGCAGTCCCCACAATGTAACTTTCTTCCTGTTTCCATCCCTCATTTGCTAATCTTTCCTGCCTTCTGTACTTTGTCCTTGGCCAAATGCTGCCCCTTTGATCTGAAATGGTCGATTATTCTAAGGTGTGCATACCTCACTAGTGTTATTGTTCCCTTTATAGATCTGTCTATTGTTCGACTGAATTGTATGGCATTTCTGAAGGGAGGGCAACATTTGAAGAGAATGCAGTTGAACTTTTCAGAACTGAAGAGACAGACATCCTCAGTATAGGAAATCCCTTAATAGATAAATGAAAAGAAATCCATACCTAGACTGGTATATAATGAAACTACAAAACATAATGGACAATGATCATTAAAGTTTATGGGCATGACACATTCCTGTAAAAAAGATTAAGCATAATAGTAATAACAGAAATCAAAAGATTATAGAATCATATTTTTTTCATTTTTATTGTAAATTGATTTAAAGTTTACAAAGTAGATTGTCAGTTTTTGTTTTTTGTTTTTTAAATTTAAGGTTTTGTTGTGGATTGAGTGAAAGTTTACAGGGCATATCATCAGTTTTACATTCAACAAATCATATACCTTGTTTCATTACATTGATTTTAATCCCCTCTATATACCATCAGTTAACAGTATTTCTCTCTGTCCACTTTAGCTTTTTTAAAAAAACCTACAAACAAAAAAAACACTCAGGCATATATAATAAATTACATCTCCAAAGGGCACATTCTGCAAGTCTGCTCCTGGCCACCAG
>NW_006408576.1:18864240-18865234 GCF_000296735.1 Chrysochloris asiatica
TCTGGGACCATCCCCTGAGCCTGCTTGGTTGGGTATTCTGTGTTGTTGTTGGCGGAGCTCTTCACTGCACTTCCACCCGATCTGCCATCTTGTTTGTTCCCAGATTATCAGTTTTATATTAAACAAACTACATACTTCATTTAATTACAGTGATTGCAATTCCCTTCTTGTACCAACAATTAACAGGATTTGTCTCTGTTCTCTTTAAGTCTTGGCATTTCTCCCTGTGTCTTCCGCTGCCTTCATCTTTCCTCTGCCAACTTCCTTCTTGAATATTGCCTTCCCCATCACCCAAGTTAATATGTGCAGCCTCTAACACGTAAATAATTTTACCTTCCCTTCCCATTGCTAACCATCATTGTTGTTGTTGTTGTTAGGTGCCATTGATTCGGTACCCATTCATAATGACCTTATGCACAGCAGAATGAAATGCTGCCCGATCCTATGCCAACCTCACAACCTCACAGCCCATTGCTGCTTCCACTGTGCCAATTCATCTCATTGAGGGTCTTCCTCTTTTTCTCAGACCCTCCACTTTACCAAACATGTCTTTCTCCAGGGACTGGCCCCTCTTGATAATATGTCCAAAGTATGAGACACAAAGTCTGGCCATCCTAGCTTCCAAGGAGCACTCTGGTTGTACTTCTTCCAACACAGATCCATTGTGCTCTTTTGGCAGTCCATGGTACGTTTAATATTCTTTCCAACACCATAACTCAGAAGCATCAATGTAGTCTTCCTTATCCACTGGCCAACTTTTGCATGCATATGAGATTATTGAAAATACCATGGCTTCGTGTCAGGCACACCTTTGTCCCCAAACTGACATCTATGCTCATCAACACTTTAAAAAGGTCTTGTCCCATTTGCCATGGCTCCAATGATGGGACGAACAGAGTTCAACCCGAAGAAGAAAGAAGAGGAAAAAAAAGCGTCATCTGATATAATTTGATAAACTGGACATCCACCTATAAATGCAGTATTTCAAAAGAGG
>NW_006408576.1:18867472-18872544 GCF_000296735.1 Chrysochloris asiatica
CTTTAGTGTCTAATGCATCAAATCTGTTCTTCAGATGATCTCTAAATGCAGGTGGAATATATTCAAGGTCATATTTTGGTTCTTATGGACTTGTTTGCATTTTCTTCAGCTTCAGCCTGAACTTGTATATAAGCAATTGATGGTCTGGTCCACAGTCTGCCTCTGGCCTTGTTTTGGTTGATGATTTGGAGCTTTTCCTTCATCTCTTTCCACAGATATATTCCATTTGATTTTTGTGTATTCCATCTGGTGAGGTCCATGCGTATAGTTGTCTTTTATATTGTTTTTAAAAAGGTATTTGCAATGAAAAAGTCATTGGTCTTGCAAAATTCTATCATGTGATCTCCAGGATCCTTTCTATCACCAAGGCCATATTTTCCAACTACTGATCCTTCCTCTTTGTTTCCAACCTTTCCATTCCAGTTGCCAATAAATATCAATGCATCTTGATTGCATGTTTGATCAATTTCACACTGAAGAAGTTGGTAGAATTCTCCAATTTCATTATATCTGATTTTAGTGGTTGGTGCGTAAATTTGAAAATATTCTGGTGCTCTTCATCAATATTCAATGTTCTGGTGCTGACAGTTTTCCACTGCTATTCATAAGGTTTTCAGTGACTAAATATTCAGAAGTAGTCTGTCTTTCCTTCTTCCTACTCTGTCTTTGTCTGGAAGCTCAGCTGAAACCTGTCCACCATGGGTGACTCTATTGGTGTTTGAAATACCCTTGGCATGGCTTCCAAAATCACAGCAACAGGCAAGCCACCACTGTACAACAAACTGACAGAGGTGTGGTGATTAACCATTATAGAATATTTCTTTTGTTAAGAAAACTTTTTCTTAACTTTTAACAACAGTGATCTCCTATCAAATTTGTCCTTTTGTGATTGATTCATTTCACTCAACATAATGTCCTCCAAGTTCATTAGTGTTGTGTGGTGTTTTGTAGTTCTTCATTATTCTTGTACATTGGGTAGTATTCTATTGTGTACCAAAGTTTATTTAACCATTTTTCTGTTGACAGACATTTAGGCTGACTCCATCTTTTTATTATTGTGAGTAGGGTGTAGTGAACACGGGTGTACATATATTTATTCATGACACAGTTCTTATTTCTTGAGGATATATACCAAGTTGAGGGATTGCTGGGTTGTATGCTATTTCTATTTCCAGTGTTTGAGAAAGTGCCATACCATTTTGCACTACAGCAGTAACATTTTTCAGCTCCATCAGCAGTGTAGGAGGGTCCCAGTCTCTCTACAACCTCACTGACAGCATTTGCTGTTTTCTTGAATTTTGCTGTTAGTACTAGAGTAAGATGATATCTCCGTGTTGTAAAGATTTGCAGCCTTGGAAACTCTATGCAGGGTGACTATGAGTCAGAACCGACTCCATGGTACTTAACAACAACAACAGTGGCTAAGATTATGAACATTTCTTCATTTGTTTGTGGGCTGTCTTCTTTAATGGAGTGTCAGTTCAGGTCCTCTGCCCATTTTTAAATTAGTTTTTTGTCTTCTTCTTAAGGTGTTGTAGTTTTCTATAAATTTTGGAGAGTAGTAATTTGTCTAATATGTCATTGCCAATTTTTTTTTTTTCTCAGTGTGTGAGTTTTCTTTTGATGAAATGCACGTGTCTAATTTTTCTGCGATCCCAATAATCTGTTTTGTCTCTGGTTGTGTGTTTTCAGTTATGTTTGATAGTATATTTATGCCATGTATCAAAACCCCTATGCTGGTTCCTGTATTTTCACTGATGATCTTTATGGTTGTTGTTGCTAAGTGCTGTCGAATCAGTTCCAATTCATAACGATCCTGTATAGGGTTTCTGAGGAGAGCCTGGTGAATTTGAACCTCTGACCTTGTGGTTCAAACTGACGTTGTGGAACAGTGCTTATCCACACCAGGACTCTGGATCTCTACTGTACTAGGTCTTTAATCCACACCAAGTTCATTATGCATATGGTTTGAATATGGGTCCTGGTTTATTCTTCTGCAAGTACATATCCAATTTTGCCAGCACCATTTGTTGAAGAGATAAAGATAGTATTTAATGTATTCTGACCCTTTGTTGAGGATCAGCTGACCATGCTGTTTTGTTAAGTGTTGTCAAATCAGTTCCAGCCCATAGCGATTTTATATAGGGTTTCTGAAGAGTGGCTGGTGAGCTTGAACCACCAATCTTGTGGTTCAAACCAACTTGAAGTCCAGCACATTAACCCACAATGCCAGAAATGACTAAAGGTGGATGGATTTACTTCTGGGTTCTCAAATCTCTTCCATAGATTTTATGTGTCTTTTGTCATCCCAGTACCAGACGGTTTTGACGACCGTGCCTGTGTAGTAGATTTTGAGATCAGGAAGTGAGCGACCTCCTACTTTGTTCTTTTTTTGAGTAGTGCTTTGCTAATCCAGGATCTCTTTCCTTTTCATGTAAAGTTAGTGATTTGTTTTCAATCTCTTTAAAAAATGATGTTGCAATCTGGGGGTGGGATTGTGTTATATCTGTAGATTGCTTTAGGCAGCGTTGACATTTTCACAATGTAAAGTCACAAAAGAACAAATTTTTAGTGAGACCAGTGTAAAAGTTAAGAAAACATTGTCTTGATAAAAGAAACAATCTATGATGCTTACTGGGGATGGGGACGGTAGAGGGAAAATTATTCAAGGCCTATAATGTAAAGGATTCCTTGTTTGGCACTGTGGGTTAATGCGCTTGACTGCAAAGTAGCTTTGAACTGCAAGGTTGGAGGTTAAAGCTCACCAGCCAGTCCTCAGAAACCCTATACAGGATTGCTATGAGTTTGTACCGACTTGACGGTGCTTAACAACAACAACAAAATAATGTAGACATGATAACATGAGTGACAGGGCAGGCAATATACAACAAGAGGAAGGTTAGCAGAGGACAAATGGAGGTAGCAGGAGACACATGGAAGAATGCAATAATTAAAATGAATAGAGGTATATACTGTTAACTGTCAGTACATGGAGGGGATTGCAATCATGTAATGAACTAAAGTATATGCTTTCTTGAATGTAAAACTGATGATCTGCTCTGTAAACCTTTACTCAATTCACAATAAAAAGTTTAAAAACAAAATACAAAGCAAAAAAAAAAAAAAAAAGAGAGAGAAAACCTTTTCTTAACTTTTTACAATACTGATATTATACAATATATTTCCTTTTGTGAGTGACTAATTTCACTCAGCATAATGTCCTCCAGGCTCATCCATCTGCTGTAAGATGTTTTTCAGATTCATCGTTATTCTTCAGTATTATGTAGAATTCCATTGTGTGTATGCACCAAAATTTGTTTAACCATTCTTCTGCTGATGGGCATTTAGGTTGTCTCCATCTTTTTGATGTGTCATTTGTAGACAGCATATGGAAGGATTTTGTTTTCTTATCCATTATGTTCTTTCTGTCTCTTGACTGGTACATTTAATTCATTTACAGTCAGTATAATTATCTATTGATATGAATTTATTGCTGTCATTTTAATGTGTGTTTTTTTGTGGTGCTGCAGATTTCTTTGTTTTACAAAATTTTTTGAACTGAGTTCATTTTGTTTATGGGTTTTCTTTTCATTGTCATGTCTATTGAGTTAATGTTTACTGTTTTATTTTAACTCATGTCTACTGAGTTAATTTTTATGGTTTTTCTTTTTCTTATTTTGCTGTCAAGGTGTATCAGTTTTCTGTTACAGTTAGTCGTATAGTTCTCCTTCTTAGGAAACTTGGTTTTTGCCAAGCTGTTTTCAGAATTCTTTCATTGTCTTTGGTTTCATTGTTTTGGAAAGTATGATTATGACCTGTCATGGTAGCTTTCTTTTGGGATGTATCCTGCTTAGGGTTTATTCACCTTTTTGTATACTTATTTTCTTGTATTTCACGAGTTTAGAGAAGCTTTTTTCCAATTAGCCTCTGACAATTTTCTCTGTGCCTTTTATTGTCTCTCCCTGTACTGGAATTCTGGTCACCTCTATTCATGATTCCAACATAAATCTTAGGCTTTGGATTTTTTCATTCTTTTTTTGGATTGTCTTTCTAATATACTAGTATTGAGGGATTATCTTCAAGCTCTCTAATTGGAGCATGCGTTGCTTCAAATCAATTCCCATATCGTTTGAATGTATTACCTATTTTGGAAATCTTATTATTAATTATGGATTTCTAGTTGTAGGTTTTGTACTATTTCAAAATTTGCATTTATTTTGTCTGTGCTTGAATGTTCTGAATTGTTTTAAAACATTTTTTCTGTATTCATCATACTTTCATCAGTCTTTCTGTCAATCCGTTGAAGGTACCTAAATATTATTCTTTTGAATTATTTTTTCAGTTAGTGCCATTACCTTTTCTTCCTCAGAAATGTTTTCTGGCTCTGCATCTTGGTGGTATGTTTGAGCCATTTTTTTTTTTTTTTTTTTTCTCTTCGGGTAAACTAAAATTGTCTGTTGTCTGCAAGACATTGTGGTGCCATTGTATTTGTATTTAATTGGTGGGTATATATTTGTGTATTCTTAGGCTCTCACCAACTGCCTCCTATGGGTGTAGTTAGATAATGGAAGCATTTGCATTATTCTCCATTTGCTGTTGGTGCAGCTCCTTCTAGGGTGGGTTTGGCTTATGTTGACTTCTATCTATCATTGATCAGGTGTGATGGAGCTGGTATTGGTTCTTTCCCTGTGCCTGTAACTACAAAGGGCACAATTGTGGCTGGGTTGTATGGTACAGTTTCTGTCTCCTCTTGAATGGGGCAGGAGGATAAAACACACATACAAGAAAACAAAACAGAACAACAAGCAAAGAGCAAAAAAAAAGAGAAAGTTATAAAGGAGAAAAAAGATTTTTAAAATGGCAGAACAAGGAAAAAGATTATAACAACTAAAGGAAAATGGAGGTATAGAAGCAATGAAAGAAAATAAAAGGAAGAACTTTTAAAAAACACATAAACACAGAGGGAAGGTAAAGAGAAAGAAAGTAGCAAAGAAAGATCAAAAGGATAAGAAAAAGAGAGGAGAAATAAACAAAAATGAAAAAGAAAAAATAGAGATAGAAAAAATAAAAAT
>NW_006408576.1:18876074-18876681 GCF_000296735.1 Chrysochloris asiatica
CTTCACAATGTTGTCCATAGCTTGTCATAAAATACACAATTGAAAGCCTTTGCATAGTCAATAAAGCATAGGTAAACATCTTTCTGATATTCTTTACATTCAGCCAAGATCCATAAGACATCAGCAATGATATCCCTCATTCCACGTCCTCTTCTGAATCCGGCTTGGACCTCTGGAAGTTCTCTGTCAATGTATGCTTGTAGGAGTTTCTATATTACTTTTAGTAAAACATTACTGTCATGGGATATCAAAGACATTGTCTGATGATTTCCACATTCCGTTGGGTCAGCTCTCTTTGGAATGGGCACAGATACGGATCTCTTCCAATCAGTCGGCTAGATAGTTGTCTTCCAAATTTCTTAGCAGAAATGAGTGAGTGCCTCCTGTGCTTTCTTGAAAGATTTCAATTTTTATTCCATCAATTCCTTGTGCCTTGTTCTTGGCAATTCCTTCAGTGCACTTTCTTCATTCAGTATCATTAGCTCTTGATAATATGCTACCTCTTGAAATGGTTGAATATCAACCATTTCCTTTTAGTACAGTGACTCTGTGTATTCCTTCCATCTTCTCTTGATGCTTTCTGCATCGTTCAATAATTTGCCCAGAA
>NW_006408577.1:0-1785 GCF_000296735.1 Chrysochloris asiatica
CTGTATATAACACTATTTACCTCTATCCCTTTTAAGGAGCTCTGGTAGTGTAGTGGTTACAAATCGGGTTGCGAACCGCAAGGTCAGCTGTTCGAAACTACCAGCTGCTCCGTTGGAGAAAGATGAGGCTTTCTGCTCCCGTAAAGATTTACAGCCTTGGAAACCCTATTGAGGGTCACTATGGGTCAGAACTGACTCAACAGCACTTAACAACTATTAATGCAGGGGTGAGATGATACCTCATTGTTGTTTTGATTTACATCTCTCTAACGACTAATGGAGTCTTGGTATAACATTGTGGGTTAATGTGCTGGACTTCAAAGTCACTTTGAACCACAAGATCAATGATTCAAGTTCACCAGCTGCGCCTTGGAATCCCTATACAGGGTTGTTATGCATCAGAATCAACTCGAAGGCACTTAACAACAACAACAATGACTAATGATCATGAACATTTATTCATATGTTTGTTGGTTGCCTGGATGTCTTCCTTAGTGATGTGTCTGTTCATATTATCTGCCCATTTTTAAATGGGGTTTTAGTGTTTTTTCTTATAGTGTTGTTGTTTTTGGAAATTTTAGGATTAGTCCCTTGACTGATATGTCATTGCAAACAGTTTTTCCCAGTCTGTGTGTTCTCTTTCTACTCTTTTGGTGAAATCTTTAAATGCACTGAAGGGTCTAACTTTTAGGAGGTGCCGGTCATCTATTTTGTTTTCTACTGTTTGTTTTAAGTAATGCTTGACAGTTCATTTATGTCATGTATTAAGTTCATAAACTTGTCACTATTTTTTCTTGGATGATCTTTATAGTTCTAGGTTTAACATTTATGTCTTTAATCCACGTTGAGTTTGGCTTTGTATGTGATGTGAGATATGGGTGGTGTTTTTCATTCTTCTGCAAATGGATTTCCAGTTTTGCTAGCACCATTTGTTGAAGAAATTATCTCTTCCCCATTTTATGCATTTCAGCCCATTGTCAAAGATCAGCTGAATGTATGTGAATGGATTTACTTCTGGGTTCTCAATTCTGTTCCATTGATTGATATATCTTTTCTTATACTAGTATCAAGCTGTTTTGACCACTGTGGCTGTTAAGTAAATTTTGAGATCAGGGAGTGAGATTCCTCCAACTTTGTCCTTCTTAAGCAACATTTTGCTTATCTGAGGTCTCTTTTCTTTCCAGATATAGTTGTTATTGTTGTTAAATGCAGCTGAGTTGGTTCTGACTCATAGAGACCCTCTATAGGGTTTCCAAGGAGCATTTAATGGATTTGAACCGTTGACCTTGTGGTTCAAACTGATCTTGCGGTCCAGCGCATTATCCTGCAGCACCACATAAGACCTTGTTTCACACCTGTGAGCACCCCAATTAGCAAAGAGCCGTTCTTACTAAGGACGTCCAACAAGCTCTTTGATGAACTTGTTGGTGCACTGCAGCCCAATCTCGTGATAGGGTGGGTGCTCTCTGAAATCCAGGCTATCCAAGTTAGTGAGCAGTTTTTCCATCTTTTTGACATTGGAATATGGATTGGGATTGCATTATATCTATAGATTGCTTTGGGTAGTGTTGACCTTTTCACAATGTTGTCTTCCTGTCTATAAGTATGGTATATTCTTCCATTTTTGAAAGTCTCTCTTGGTTTCTTGTAGTAGTGTTCTATAGTTTGCTTATGTCTTTTGTTTCTCTGCTTTAGATTTATCCCTAAGTATTTCATCTTTTGTGTGGCTGTTATAAATGATACTGCTTTCCTGATTTCCTTTTCAGAGCTATGTTTATTAGTGTA
>NW_006408577.1:29687-31372 GCF_000296735.1 Chrysochloris asiatica
CAGCAGCAAACATATTTCTGGTGATGTAATTACAGTTGGTTATTTGCAACAAATAACACAAAAGAAACCAAAAAACCAAACCGCCATTGGTTCAGTTCTGACTCATAGTGAGTGACCCTGTAAATGGTTTCTGAGACCACTTTTTCTTACTCCTGTGGAACAGTTTGTGAGCCCAATAAACTTGTTAAGTGCCAGTGAGCCCATTTCAACTCATAGAGACCCTGTATAGCGTTTCTAAGAGTAACTGGTGGGTTTGAACCACCAACCTGTAGTTAGCAGTTGAGTGCTTAGCCTATAGCACAACATTAGGACTTCACTAAGCTTCTTGGTGGTGGTTGTGTACCATATTCGGTTCCAACTCATAAGTTATCTGTATTGAATTTCTGAGGCTGTAAGTCTTTATCAGAGCAGAAAACTTCATATTTCCCCTGCAGAGCAGCTGGTGAATTCACACTGCTGACCTTGAGGTTAGCAGCCCAATGCATAACCTGCTATGCCACCAGAGTGCCATAATTTGCTTGTCTTTGTGGTTAAGTGCGATGGAGTTTGTTCCAACTCATTATGATTTTATGGTTTCTAAAGAGGAGCTGGTGGGTTTAAACAGCTGACCTTTTGGTTAGCAGTATAATACTTATCCTACAGCATCACATCAAGAGTCCTAACAAGCTTGTTGTTGTTAAGTGCTGTTGAGTCAGTTTCTACTCACAGCAACGCTGTATAGGGTTTCCAAGGAATTGTTGATGAACTTGAATCACTGACCTAATTGTTGAAACCAATCTTGCCATCTAGTACTTATCCTATTGGGTCATATCGGAGCTCCAATGGTGCCTCTTAAATCTCACTTTGTATGTTATCAACCTATACAATTCCATGAAGGTTGCCTCTGTTCTATATATCCACTGACCTATTGGATGTTGGATGGACTATATTTAGGAGCAAAATAAGCTACTTTAGAAATTTTGGACATTTAACTGGCACAAATGGAACAAAAGAAGGGTTTCCAATGATATCAAATTCAAACGTCTTTTTCAGCCTAGAGCTAAAAGCTGCACTTAAAATTGTCCATAACCATCCAAATTTGTTAACTGTATTAAGTAATTCCACAAGAGATAAAATAAAACAACAACAAAAGTATATAAAAAAAATAGGAAAGGAGGAAAACCAAGTGAAAAATTAAAAGATGATGCAGACCCAAATATGGATTAAATTAAAATTAATATATGAACATTTAAATTAAATTAAAATTAATATGACAAAATTAATATGATAGCTATGTTGTAACAAACATTACTCTACATTCATTAATTGTGACAGTTCATCCAATCCTCATAACAGTCCTATGAAAAAGAAATCATTATGTTCATTTTATAAAAGAGGCAATCAAGGCACAGAGAAGTTAATTCTTTGATCTAGGTCATACAGTAGAACCAAAACTTACACATACATATGCAGTCTGAATCCATAACTTATGCTCTTAACTATTAAGTTAGACTAATCAGCATTCCCTGCAAAACCATGATTGTGGTTTGACTCATTGTATTTTAGAACTAGAAATACATTAGAGATAATCAGTGAACTCTATTATTTTACATCTAAGTGAACAAGACAATTGAATGGCTCAGAGTCACCGATGAACACAAGCAGAATCTAAATTTGCATAGCAGCAGTCAAGAAATCAAACTTTG
>NW_006408577.1:32792-39064 GCF_000296735.1 Chrysochloris asiatica
TTTTTTTTTTTTTTGGTACAGTGACTCTGTGACTTCTTTTGACACTTTCTGCATAATCAATATTTTGTCCATAGAATCCTTTAACATTGCAGCTCGAGACTTGAATTTTTTCTTCTTTTCTTTCAGCTTGAGGGATATTGAGCATGCTCTTCCCTTTTGGTTTTCCAACTCCAGGTCTTTGCATATTTCATTATAATATTTTGTCTTTCCAATTTGCATTTTGAAATGTTCTGTTCTGCTCTTTTACTTCCTAATTTCTTCCATTATCTTTAGCATCTTTACACTGGAGACCAAGTTTCAGAGTCTCTTCTGACATCCATTTTGGTCTTTTCCTCTATCTTGTCTTCTTAATGACCTGTTTCTTTCTTCTTGTATGATGTTCTTGATGTCATCCCACAACTCTCTGGTCTTTGGTTTTTAGTGTCTAATGCATCAAATCTGTTCTTAATATAGTCTCTAAATTCAGGTGGGAAAATTTCAGGGTTATATTTTGACTCTCATGGACTTGTTTTCATTTTATTCAGCTTTAATCTGAACTTGTGTATGAGCAATTGATGGAGTCTTTCACATCTGCCCCTGTCCTTGTTTTGGCTGATGATACTGAGTTTTTCCATTCTCTTCCCATAAATGGAGTAAATTTGATTTCTATATATCCCATCAGTAAGTTCATGTGTTTAGTAATTTTTTATGTTTCAAAAGGTATTTGCAATGAGTAAGTCATTGGTCTTGCAAAATTCTACCATGTGATTTCCATCATTTCTTGGTGATGAATATAATGTCATTCCTATTCAATTTGTCATTCTCAGCAAAGTAAATCATATGATTGCCAGATTTTAAGTGGCCAATAACAATCCATTTCAACTCTCTAAGCCTAGGATTTTGATTTTTATGTGTTCTATTTCATTTTTGACAACCTTCAATTTTCCTAGATTCATACTTTGTATACTCAATATTCCAATTCCTTAATGGATGTTTATAGCTGTTTGTACTCATTTTGAGTTGTGCCCCATCAGCAATTTGAGAGTCCTGAAAGCTTTACTCCATTCATACCTTCATGGTCAACTCTATGAAGGCAGCTTTTCTCCAGTCATATTTTGAATGTCTTCCAACCTGAGGGGCTCATTATCCAACACTATTACTGACAAGGTTCTGGTGTTATTGATAATGCTTCAGTGTTCAATATTCTGGTACTGTCTGACAGTGTTCCAGTGTTATTCATAAAAATTTCACTGGCTAAATGTTCACAAGTAGTTCACCTCTCTTTCTTCTTAGTATGTCTTAGTCTGGTAGCTCATCTGAAACCTGTTCATCATGGGTAGCTCTGCTGATATTTAAAATACCATTGGCATAATTTTCCAGAATTAAAGCAGTATGCAAGCCACCACAATATGACAAACTAACAAATGAGTGCTACCTGAGTTTAAATTTAGAGAAAGTAACTTTGCATATTTTATTGCAGTCCTTCTACATTTGTAGCAGAGGTTGTATCACTATTTTTAAATAGCCTAGCGATGGGGGAGGATATCTTTCTTTTAGGGAATTGTTGCTAAGTGCAATCAAATTAGTTCCAAATCATAAAGACCCTGTATAGGGTTTCTATGGAGTGGCTGGTGGGTTTGAATCACTGACCTTTTGGTCAGCCGTCCAATGTTTATTCTATAGTGTCACACCGGAGAAGTAGTAGGAATGGTAATGAAGAGTGTTGATTCAATTAATTTTACTACCTATCTATGTCGCCTGGGAATAGTTAAAAGAAAATGCTAACTTTCCATCTTCATGATTCCCACAATAAAGACAAGGGGGAATTTACTAAATTGTGAAAGCCACTATACAAGGCACAATTTAAAGAATACTAATTAGAATTTCAGGTCCTAGTATAATGTAACTCTGATGGGAATACAGACACCCACTTAAAACTCGGCAGTGACCCTAGAGCTGAAGAGGACAACCTCATGTTACAAGTGGTAGTTGGTGGTGGAGAGAGGTCTGTATGAAAATTGGCAGGTGGTACCTTTTCCAAATGAGTCTCAAACTTAATTATCTGAATTGATTTATACCTAATTCTATCCTTTTGCAACTTTAACTTCAAAGTAGTTCTATTAATTAATAAATGGGCCATTTAACTTTTCAATGCATGTCCCAGAACATCACGTTTCTTTTGAAGCATCTTTTGGAGACAGCAGGAAACTGCTATCAACTTACAAGTAGTGGCAACAAAACTACAGACTTTTTTTCACCTTCCATTCCTTTTGTTATAATGTTGTCCTCTGCTCCCTGCAGAAGGAAATGAGAACTGCATTGCATTAGGCACATGCTAGAAGGAGGTTTCCCATTGATATTGTGAATAGAGGCAAGCCCATTTGCAATTGCTCCAGGCATGTCCCTTTATTGACTGAATTGTCCTTGGAAGGAAGTTGTGCTCAGAAGGCAGGAGGCTTCCCAGTGTGGGAGCCCCTCCAGCTCATCAAAAATGACTTCTGATGACTTCTAAATGCTAAATCAGTCTTACGCCTAAGAATTTTCACTCATCCTAAATTGTCAAGTTCCAGCATTGCCTAAGAGTTTAGCTCCAGAACCTGGCTTTAAATTAGCACAGTTTTGCCCACTTTTCAAGACACTGCAAGTAGGCAGCAGGTTTTGTGGGGAGCAAGCACTGAGTGGAGCACCTGCAGATGGCTGTTGCCTGAGTGACTCAGTCAACAGGAGGTTGGCGCCCCCCAGCTGCTGACTCTGCAGAGTCCACGCAGCTGCTCCCCCTGTTCTGGGACTCTGAGGAGTTAAGGTTGACCAGTTTTATTAGTTGGCTCACAGCTCGCGCACCATCTCCATTTCCTTCTACTCATAGATGTTTGCTTCTGGATGTGAGGGAATGAGAAATGGGCAGAGAGTCCTTCCATTACATATTGATTTCTCTTTTCAGTGGCTAAATTGGCCGGGATCAGTGTCATAGGAGAATGGAGGCATTGAGTTCTTGGTGAACAAGATTCCATTTCTGTCCGTAAAGCATACCTGAACCTTATATTAGAAAATGTGGCAATAGATATAAAAAAAGGAGTTGGCCTACATTTCTCTGAGGTTCATGATCTGAGCACAAGATAGTACAGTTTTTGTGCAGGATCAGATTAAGGCACATGAGGGCCCTAAATTGATAATCTGTGGTACCAACTCCTGTGTTTATTGATGCATTCAAATGAGGTTAAGTGTACTATACATATATACATGTATCTTAACTATATACATGATGTAAATCCTTTTAAGATATTACTTTATATTAGTGAGGACTCCTAGTGTGATGCTGTAGGATCAGTACTGGACTGTGAACTGCAAGGTCAGCAGTTCAAATGGGGTCACTGTGAATTGGAACTGATTCAACTGCACTCAACAACTATATAAATTAATGACTTCAATGTTGAAGTGGCATTTACCATTTTATCAGAATGAGATGAACTGGATTATAAAATCTTTAGTGGATAAAGAGTACCAAGATTTTTAATATAGGCTACATTTTATACAAAAGAGTATTTAATATGTTGCACAACAATAAAAATATTTGTCAGTGAACTTCATTGTTTCAACAATTAATATAAAATTCTATTGAGGACCCATAATGAAAATTGACTTTCACCAAATTTGCTTTAAATGACTCATACGTCAATTTTGATTTCTGTTTTGTAATGAACGCTGTAATTATGAATGAACAAATGAATAATACTAAGCACTGTGTCCTATAAAACAATGAAAAATGAAATTCAATTGATACATAAATAATAACTTTTCATATTAAATGTCATTATTCTCAGCATTATTGACATTTGCTTTGTTAGTTTATATTGTTATTACCAATGTTAGTACCACATTATGCTAGAATGTCTACCACTCATTTGTCAGTTTGTCCTACTGTTTATCAGTTTGTTGCTGTGGTGCTGGAGGATTTGCTACCAGTATTTTAAATACCAGCAGGGTCACCTATGGTGAACAGGTGACAGCTGAGCTTCCAGATGAAGACAAACTAGGAAGAAGGAGAGACAGACTACATTCAAATATGTAGTCACTGAAAACCTTATCAATAGAAGGAGAACAGTGTCAGATACAGTGCTACAAGATGGGAAACATTATGAACAGCACTAGAATATTGCCAGAGATGGTGCCAGAGATGAACCTCTCAAGTTGGAAGGCACTCTAATTGTGACTGGGGAAGTGCTGATTTTTCAAAGTAGAGTGGATCATGATGACATTACTAGAGTAAAACTTTAAAGCCCTTCATTTCCTGATGAGGCATAACATAAAATGATGAGAAAAAGCTACCTACATTAATAATCATAACAAGGAATATACAAAATTTGCACTAGGAAAACTGGATGTTGTCAAAAATGAAATGGAATGTATAAAGGTTGATAGCCTAAGCATTAGTGAGTTGAAATGGATTTGTATTGACCATTTTGAATCTGATAGTCATATGGTTTACTATACTGGCAATGACAAATTAAAGAATGGTGTAGCACTCATTATCAAAAAGAATATTTCAAGATCTATATTAAAGTACAATGCTGTCTGTGATAGGATAATATCGATACACCTACAAGAAAGACCAGTTAATAGTACTGTTCAAATTTACTCACCAACTAGTCATAATGAAATTGAAGAATTCTACCAATGTCTTCAATCTGAAAGTGATCAAACATGCAATCAAGATGTAGTGATAATTACTGGTGATTGGAATGCAAAGGTTGGCAAGAGGAAGAATCAGTAGTTGAAAAATATGACCTTGGAGAAAGAAATGATGCTGGAAGCCGCATGATAGAATTTTACAAGACCAACAACTTACTCATTGCAAATACCTTTTTAAACATCATAAAAAAAGGATGATACACATGGACCTCATGAGATGGACTACACAGGAATCAAATACTGTATCTGTGGTTAAGAGATAGTGGAAATACTCAGTATCATCAGCCTAACAAGACCAAGGGCCAACAGTGGAACAGACCATCATTGGTAATGTGCAAGTTAAAGCTGACCTGAAGAAATGGAAACAAGTACATGATAGCCAAAATATGACCTTGAGTATATCCCACCTTAATTTCTTGATAATTTCAAGAAAATTTTGATACATTAGACACTGAAGACCAAAAGAGTTGGGAGATGACATCAAGAACACGATAACAGGAAGAAAGCGAAAGGTCATTTAAGAGACAGAAAAAAGAAAAGACCAAAGTGGATGTCAGAAAAGACTTCGAAAGTTGCTCTTGAGCATAGAAAAGGTAAAGTGGATGAAAGAAATTATGAAATAAAAGAGCTGAAATGAAAATTTCAAAGAGCAACTTGAGAAGAGAAAGTCAAGTATTCTAATGAAATTATAATGAGATGTGCAAAGATCTGGAGTTAGAAAACCAAAAGGAAAGAATGCTCTCAGCATTCTTAAACTGAAATAACTGAAGGAAAATTTCAAGCTTTTGGTTGGTTGCACTTTTGAGAGACTTTAAGGAGCTCTGGTAGCGTAGTGGTTATGAATCGGGCTGCGAACCACAAGGTCAGCAGTTCAAAACTACCAGCTGTTCCGCGGGAAAAAGATGAGGCTTTCTGCTCCCGTAAATTACAGCCTTGGAAACCCTGTACAGGGTCGCTATGAGTGGTAACTGACTCCATGGCACACAACAACAACAACATGGGAAAAATATGGAATGGTGCTGGATACATCAAAAGAAGATGGAAGGAATACACTGAGTCACGGTTGATGTTCAATCATTTCAAGAGGTGTACTGTATAACCAAGAATCAATGGTAATGAAGGAAGACATCAAAGCAGCCCTGAAAGCATTGGCAAACAACAAGACTCCAGGAATCGGTGGTATACAAATTGAAATGTTTCAACAAAATGATGCAGCACTGATTTGTCTAAGTCAAGAAATTTGGAAGACCACCTGATTGGAAGAGATTCATATTTGTACCCTTTTTAAAGAAAAGTTACCTAACAGAATGCAGAAATTTTTGAACAATATCATTAATACTATATGTAAGTAAAATTTTGCCAAAGATAATAAAAGATGTAGCAGTACAATCACAGAAAGCTTCCAGAGATTCAAACCAGATTCTGAAGATGATGTGGCATGAGAGGTATCACTGATAACATCAGATAGATTTTGACTAAAAGCAGAGAACACCATTTATTTGTGCTTTATTGATCATTCAAAGGCATTCTACTGTGTGTAACATAACAAACTATGAAGAACATTACGAATAATGAGCATTCCAGAACCCTTAATTGTGCTCATG
>NW_006408577.1:40334-43436 GCF_000296735.1 Chrysochloris asiatica
ATAGCACAAGCGGAGTAAATTTTCACATTATCAAGGATTTCATTTTACTTGGATCCACACTCAATTTCCATGGAAACAGCGCTCAAAAAATCAAATGACGTATTGCATTGAGCACATCTGCTGCAAAAGACCTATTTAATGTGCAAAAAAGCCAAGATGTCACTGTGAAGACTAATGTATCTTCAGTAACCTCATATACATGTGAACACATGACAATGAATAAGAAAGACTGAGGAAGAATGGAAACATTTGAATTATGGTGATTGTAAAGATTATTGAATGTATCATGGACTGCCAGAAGAACAAATGTTTTTGTTTTAGAAGTACAGTCAGAATGATTCTTAGAAGCAAGGACGATGACTTTTTCTCTTTACTTTGGACATGTTATTTGAAAGGACCACGTACTGGAGAAGGACATAATGTTTGGTAAAATAGAGGGACAAGAAGAAAGAGGAAGACTCAGTAAAATGGACTGGCTCGAACATAGCAATATGGTTGTGAGGTATATGACTGGGTAGTGATTCATTCTGTTGTACACATAGTACTGTGAGTTGGAAATAACTCAATTGCATCTAACAACATAAATAGGAGAAAAATTTTAGGTGCTTCATGAAAAATTTACACCACATCATTGCCACTGAGTCTGTTACCACTCATTTAGATTAGTAGTGATTCTAAGAATATAAGAGAAGGATCACGGATGATAGCTTTCTACTTTTGTGAACTAGGGAGTATTGATGTGGTGCTATAGGTTAATGTGTGACATTGCAAATTTGGTTTGAACCACAAGGTTGGCAGTTCAAGCTCACCCGCTGTTCTTAAGAAAACCTATACAGGGTCGCTATGGATTAGAACTGACTCTATGGCACTTAACACCAACAACAAGGAAAAGTATTGGTTGGTGTAAAGATGAGAGAAGACTCCAGAATGCATCTCAAGGAATCTCTCTATGCCTTAATTCCAATTTCAAAACTGTAGTTGGCCATTAAGTCGATTTTGAGTCATGGCAAACTCAGGTGTGCAGAGCTGAACTGCTCCATGTTTTCCAAGTCTTTCCACAGCAGATCACCAGGCCGGTGTTCCAAGGCCTGCTTAGTTTGTGTAAATTCAGTCCAACATTAAGCTAGTAGTCAAGCACTTAACCATTTCTGTCATCAAGGGACTCAAACTCAATAATATGCCTACTAAAATACACAAATTTGTTTACAGTTATGATTTATAATTCAAAGGATGAGATGAAGAACATGAGCTGATTTCTCATGTGCATGAAGCTTAGTTCAAAACCACATTTTATTTTTTTTTAATTTAAACTTTTGAATGGAACCTATATTAGTTTCTTTCTTTTTCTTTTTTTTTTTTATAACTTTGTTGTGAATGGAGTGAAGGCTTACAGAGCAATAATCAATTTTGCATTCAACAAATTAAGAACTTAATTTCATCTCAATGATTGCAGTCTTAGTCTTAATGTAGCATCACATATTCCACTTCCTCTTTGTGTTTTCCATTTGATGTAAAGATAAGAAAATACTCCACAATGCATCTGAAGGAATCTCTCTATGCCTTAATTCCAATTTCAAAACTGTAGTTGACCATCAAGTAGATTTTGACTCATGGCAAACTCCTCCCTCTTTCCTATCCTTTCTGAACTGTTTCCTAGGATAAATGCTGGCCTAGTAACGGTTTCTCATTCCAAGCACCTCAGTAGTACAACCGTTCTCCTCATAGACTTGTCCATGGCCTAGCTGAAAACCAAGCCCCAGGAGTAAGTTCAGTTCCAGACCTAAAGGGTGACAAAGCACCATAGTCCTGTGGGTCCCACCAGTCTCTATCCAGCCAGCACACTGATCTATATTATGATTCTGAGTTTTGTTCCACATTTTTCTTCCACTCTATCCAGGACCTTCTAATGTGATCTTTTTCAGAGCAGTTGGTAGTGGTAGCCAGAAACCATCTAGTTCTGGTCTCAGGATAGAACCTATATTCATTTTGTAGGGCTGCAGTAACAAAGTCCCACAAATTGTGTAGTTCATAACAGCAATTTATATCTCACAATTCTGGAAGCTACTAGTCCAAATTCAGGATTTTAATAGTGTCATGTTCTTTCTAGTGACTCTAGAAGAAGATCCCTTCTCATCTCTCCTGGCTTCTGGTTACTCCAGTTTTCACTTGACTTGAAGCTGCAGTATCACTTGATCATCACATAGCCATTCCCCTCTGTCTCTCAAAGTCTCTCTTTTTTTTTTTTTTAGGATGCTCACAGATTAGATTAGGATCCACTCTACTCCTACTCCAATATAACATCATGTCAACTTAATAACATCTTCAAAGATCCTATATCCAAACAAGGTACCAGAGGTTAGGACTTCAACATAAGTTGGATGGGAAGCAGGAGGAGGGGGGAGACACATTCAATCTAAAAGTCATTACCTATGTTCCTGCTTTATTAAACATGTATTGTTGTTGTTGTTGCTATATACCATCAAGTTGGTTCCAGTTCATGGTAAACCTGTGTAGGTTTCTGAGGAGTGGCTGGTGGGTTTGAACTGCCAAACTTGCAGTTAACAGTCCAGTGTTTATCCTACAGTGCCACATAGTACACTGGTTATAATTTTTTCTTGATAATTCAAGTTTATCATTATAGCCATCATCTGTCATACATGCATGTTGAAAATGTAATATACTTATGGAAAGAAGAATGGACTAAAAATCAGAATTCCTACCATCTTATGTCCTGAGTCTATGCTTGCTGACATGTTACCCTCAGCAAGTCTTTTAACCAGTCTGAGACTCTATATCCTCATCTATAAAACAGGGATGATATTCCTTGTCCTACATATAATAAAAGTTAGTGTAAGAATTAACTAAAAAGAACAATTATCGTAAGTGTGGAATCCATTTTTAACATGCATATTATCGGCATGTCATGCATTTCACTGTTTGCCATGTTATTGTTGTTGTCAGGTGCCATCGAGTCGGAACTGACTCATAGCGACCCCATGCACAGCAGAACGAAACAATGTCCGATCCTCGGCCAACCTCACTACCGCTGCCACACTTGAGTCCATCAATGATGTCACCTGGCTGATCCATCTCGTTAGGGGT
>NW_006408577.1:73709-74624 GCF_000296735.1 Chrysochloris asiatica
AATACTTAACTTTGTCTTTTTGAGCTGTCATTTGAAACTTTCTGTTAGATTCTTTTACCTTATTTCTTCCATTTACTTTAGCATTGATACACTGGAGAGCAAGTTTCAGAGTCTTTTCTGATACCCATTTTGGTCTTTTCCTTTTTTCTTGTCTTCTTAATGACCTTTTGCTTTCTTCCTGTATGATGGTGTTGATGTCATCCTAAAACTCTTCTGGTCTTTAGTCTTTACTGATGGATCAATTATGTTGTTCACATGATCTCTAAATTAAGGTCAGATAGGTTCAAGATCCTATTTTGTCTCTTTTGTACTTGTTTTAATTTTCTTTAGCTTCATCCTGAACTTGCATATGAGCAATTGTTGATTTGTTTTACAGTCTGCCCTTGGGCCTTGTTTTGGTTGATGATATGGAGCTTCTACCATCTTTTTCCAAAGATGCAGTCAATTTGCTTTCTGTGTATTCCATCTTTTGTGTTTAAGAACAGTGTTTACAATGAAGAAGTCATTGGTCTTGCAAAATTCTATCATGCAATTTCCAGAATCATTTCATTCATCAAGGCCATATTTTCAAACTCTACTAATCCTTCCTCTTTGCTTCCAACCTTTGCATTCCAATCACCACTAATTATCAACACATCTTAAGTGCATGTTTGATCAATTTCATACTGAAGAAATTGGTTTGTTGTTGTGGTTGTTAGGTGCCATCGAGTTGGTACCTACTCATAGCAACTCTATCACAGCAGAATGAAACATGTGCCAATCTCACTACTGTTGCCATGTTTGAGTCCACCGATGGTGCCACTTAGCCAATCCATCTTGTTTGGGGTATTCCTCTTTTTCTCTGACCCTCCACCTTACCAAACATGATATCCTTCTCCAGCAACTAGTCCCTCCTGACAATATGTCCAAAGCATG
>NW_006408577.1:78067-80049 GCF_000296735.1 Chrysochloris asiatica
CCATCAACACTCATGGAAGCAGCAGTCAAGAAATCAAATGACATATTGCATTAGGCAAATCTGCTGCACAAGACCTTTTTCAAGTGTTGAAGAGCAAAGATGTCAGCTTGAAGACTAAGGTGTGCCTGATGCAAGCCATGTTATTTTCAATAACCTCATATGCACACGAAAGCTGGACAGTGGATAAGGAAGACTGTAGAAGAACTGATGCTTTTAGTTATGGTGTTGGAAGAGAATATTGAAAGTGTTATGGGTTGCCAAAAGAACCAATAGATCTGTTTTGGAAGAAGTGCAGCTAGAGTGCTCCTTGGAGGCCAGGATGGCCAAACTTCATCTCTCATACTTTGGACATAGTGTCAGGCGGGACCAGTCGTTAGAGAAGGATATCATGTTTGGTAAGATGGAGGGTCAGAGAAAAAGAGGAAGACCCCGACCGCCCAGTGAGATGGATTGGCCAAGTGTCAGCAACAATGGACTCAAGCGTGACAACAATGGTAAGGTTTGCCCAGGATTGGGCAGTGTTTCGTTCTGTTGTGCATAAACTTGCTATGAGTTGGTACCGAGTCAATGGCACCTAACAACAACAACTAGTGTGGTGCTGCAGGATAAACACTGGATTTTGAGGTCAGTTTGAACTGCAAGGTCGGTGGTTCAAACTTACCAGCCACTTCTCAGAAAACCTATTGTTGTTCTTGTAAAGTGCTGTCGAGTCGGTTCTTACTCATAGTGGCCCCATATAGGGATTCCAAGGAGCAGTTGGTGAGTTTGAACCACCAACCTTACAGTTCAAACCGACTTTGCAGTACAGTGCATTAACCCACAGTGCCACACCAGGACTCCTTGCTATGAGTCAGAATGACTCAGTGGCATACAACCAACACTAGAGTTATGGGTGAGTCTGTCTTCCTAAACAGATTTTGGGTCCTTGGAAAACTTACCTGTTTGGTTTTTAATCTATCTCTGATATCTAGTCCAGGATCAGGCACATAGTTGCTGCAGTTAAATGCTATTGAGTCAGTTCTGACTCATAGTAACCATATGTAGGGTTTCCAAGGAGCAGCTGCTGGTAGGTTTAAACTGCTGAACTGTGGTTCATAGTCCATGGCTGATCCAACAGTGTAACACCAGGACATATTGTTCTTGCTAAGTGCCTTTAAGTTGGTTCTGACCCATAGCGACCCTGTATAGGGTTTCTGAGGAGCAGCTGGTGAGCTCAAACCACTGACCTTGCAGTTCAAACGGCTTTACAGTCTGACGCATTAACCCACAATGCCACACCAGGACCTAGTAGGTGCTTAAATTTCTGACTTAAAATCATTTAAACATTTAGAGAATTTTTTTTCCTTCCACACAGCAACTGTATGCTGACTATTGTATGCATTCTATATCCTCATTGTTAGTTACCATTGAGTAGATTCTGACTCAGGGCAACCCCATGCTTGCAGAGAAGAATTGCTCCATAGGGTATTCTAGGCTGCATCTTTTGGAAGCAGAACACTAGGCCTCTCTCCTGAGACACCTCTAGGTGGGTTTGAATTCCCAACTTTTTGCTTTGTCTAACCCCTTAACTTTGTATCACTCAGGGATGTATAATCAAGTGTCAGCCTCAAGTAGCAATGAATCCTGATTCAAGGTACATTACCTGTTTGAGCTGAATTTCTGAATTAACATGAACATCACAGATTTCACAATGAAATGTCTTGTTCTGTAGTCCTGACCCCTTACTGCCATTCTGTATCTTTAATCTTGAGCCAGGCCTAGGATAGGATTTAATTGGGCCAGCCCCATTGCGAGCTTCAACCATTGTCTTGTGTTTAGAGCCTAAGACAGAAAGACACATATATTAAATAGCTATTTAAGAGCTAAGTGATGCTTATTTTTGCCACCCCTTATAAGGAGCTCTGGTAGCGTAGTGGTTACGAATCGGGCTGCGAACCTTAAGGTCAGCGGTTCGAAACTACCAGCCGCTCCGCGGGAGAAAG
>NW_006408577.1:80149-88821 GCF_000296735.1 Chrysochloris asiatica
TGGCAGAGATGAGTGAGTGCCTCCTGTGCTGCGTCACTTTCCTGAAAAGTTTCCATTTTTATTCCATCAATTCCTGGTGCCTTGTTCTTTGCCAATTCCTTCAATGCACCTTGACTTCACTGGCTTTAATGGTTGGTGCATAAATTTGAGTAATAGTGGTATTAACTGGTTTTTCTTGTAGGCAGATGGAAATTATCCTATCACAGACAGTGTTGTACCTCATTACTGATCTTGATTTTTTTTTATGATGGATGTGATGCTGTTCTTCATTTTGCCTTTTCCAGCTTAGTAAATCATGTGATTGGTGATTGACAGATTCAGAAAGGCCAATGCCAGTGATTTCTGCTCACTAATGCCTAGGATATCGATGTTTATGCATTCCATTTCATTTTTGATAATTTCCAATTTTCCTAGATACATATTTTGCACATTCCACATTCTGATTATTAATGCATGTTTACAGCTGTTTCTCTTCATTTTGAGTTGTGCTCCATCAGTAAATGAAGGTCCTGAAGACTTTTACTCCATTCCCTCATCATAGTCAACTATACTTTGAGGAGATGGCTCTTCCCTAGCGGTATTTAGAATGCCATCAAACCTGAGGGGCTCATCTTATGGCACTGTATCTGACAATATTCTGGTGCTGACAGTGTTCCACTGGTATTCTTAAGGTTTTCAGTGACTAAATATCCAGAAGTAGTCTGTCTCTCTTTCCTAGTTTGTCTTCATCTGGAAGCTCAGCTGAAACCTGACTACTGTGGGTGACGCTGCTGATATTTAAAATATCCATGGCATAGCTTTCAGACTCACAGCAAAACACAAGCCACCACAGTACAACAAACTGTCAGATAAAGGGTAGAATTCTTCCATGGTCTTCTTTATTCATTGTCCAACTTTCAAATGCATATGAGGTTATTGAAAATACCATGGCTTGTGTTTGGTGCACATCAGTCCTCAAACTGACATCTTTGCTCTTCAACACTTTAAAGAGGTCTTGTGCAGAAAATTTGTCCAATGCAGTATGTCATTTGATTTCTTGACTGCTGCTTCCATGAGTACTGATCATTGATCCAAGCAAAATGAAGTCTTCGACAACTTCAATGTTTTCTCCATTTATTTTGATGTTATTTGTGGATCCTGTGGTGAAGATTTTGTTTTCTTTACATTGAGGTGCAACCCATACCAAAGACTGATATTTGATCTTCATCAGTCAGTATTTTAAGTCCTCTTCGCTTTCAACAAGATTATATCATCTGCGTATTGTTGGTTGTTAATGCATCTTTCTCCAATCCTGATGACATGTTCTTCTTCATGTAATCCAGCTTCTCAAATTATTTGCTCCATATACAGATAGAAAAAGTATGGTGAATCTTTCTGGAATCCTTTTGGTTGTCAGTACCACAGAATTTCTACCAGATCAGAACTCTCGTTTTTGTTTTTCCAGTGGAAATTCCCCTTGGTTCTCCCATTCAATGATATGAACCACAGCATAGTTTGTCTTAAAATACTTTCTGAGAGATAAATTCTGCATCACCATGAGCATTTTGTTCCTGAAAATCAGAATTTTTTTAGGTTAGGAAAGGAGTAAATCAAGGCTGGTGTGTTTTGTGTATAATTCAAATTCAAATTTTATTATTTCTTTTATAATTAGTTTCATTAAACAGATATTAGTGCAGCCCCAAGAGGCATCTATAACTACATTTCCCTTCACTATGTTAATCTATTATTGAATTTTAGTTAATATAAGTTCCTTCCTGTTTATTTATGAGTATACTTCATATTGTGTCTTTAAAAAAGTTATTATTTACTTTGCAGTACCAAAGAGGTTGCTGCTCTCCTGTAGTATATGGTGCTTAAGATAAAGAGGAATGTGCCTGAGACTAGGATTGCCAGATATAGCAAAAAAAAAAAAAAAAAGTACGTTATCTGGTTAAGTTACAATTGAAGATAAAAATATGAATTGCTTTTTTCATGTATGTCCCACATATTACATACTTACATCATGTGTAATATATTATACTAAAAATGAAGCTATTCTATCATTTGTTGCTTATCTGAAATATACATTGAACTAGGTGTCTTATGTTTTATCTGGCAACTCTCACTGGTAACAGTATTCAGATCCTAGAGACCAGAACTGAAGCATGTCAGAGAGAGCAGCACATTTTCTGTTTAGCTTTCAGAGTCAGTGGAAAGGTAGACTAGTAGTCTTTATCTACTAGAAATGGGATAGAAAGGGCTACCATCTCCAATATGAGTATACCACTAAGGCTGACCTACGCTGTACCTCAGATCAGGGTAGATCATTAGATATCTGTTTCCTTAATTTTTGTTTAAAACAACAACAACAAAAATCAATTATTCATGGCATCTTTTGGAGGCATGCATTTTAATTAACTTCTATTCTTTTGTGCTTTATCCCTTAGGCGATTTCATAAAAAAATCTTAACTCCATTAATCTAATCAGTATTTTTGTGAGTCTATTTTAATATTGACATTTAAAATTCTTTGAGAATTGTACTAAGCTTTAATGAGGTTAGATAATGCAAGGTTAATCAAAATAATTACAATTGAAGACCATAAAAATAAAGACTTTTCCAAAGTGTTAAACTGAAACATGATTCCTTCAGAGTACAATGTCCATAAGCCATGTCTGAATGTCCACTCAGAGTTTAAGATATTAATTTTGGGTAGATTTCAAATGAGCCATATGTAATAAAACAAAAAACAGAAAAGCCCAAACTCTAAATGCCAAATTTAATCTTAATAGGCTCTAAAATTACCTTAGCTATAAACCTGGAATATTAAAGGCAACAAGTCCAAACAGTTGTATAAACTCTTCGATAGAGGAAGTCTAGTTTATTGCCATGCATCCCAGCTGCCCTATCATTTATTGGCCTTAAGTTTTTAGACATGGAAATGCAAGCCCTATCTCTATGCAATTATAATTGAAAAACAAACAAACTAACATGGTTTGTGCTTAAGGTGGGGAGAAAAGCGTTTATCGTGGTTTGTGTTACCACTACCCTCAAAACTCTGTAACAAGTGGTAGACTAAAGATGGTGGCAAATCCTTTTCTATCCCTCATATTGAGAAGTAGAGTTTGATTTCCTTTCCCTTGAACCAGATTTAGCATTAGTGACATGCTTGACCTATAGAATACAGCCTAAGTGTTGTACTAGGCCTTTTAAGACAATTTCATAAGAAACTGTTATTTCTACCCAGGCCTCTTGAAAACATGCTTTCTAAGAGTTCTGAGATCATGATGCTAGAAAGATTATGTGTGGGTGCCCTAGTGGAAGTCCCAGTAGAACCCAGCCTTCTAGTCATCTCATTCAGGATGGCATGAGAGTAAAATCACCTTAGGTCCTCTAGAACAAACCATCCACAGAGTGAATACCATTCTAGGACTTCTGTTGATACCACATGGAACAGAAGAACTGCTCAACCAAGCACGACCGGAATTGTTTATCCATGAAACTCTTACATAATAAAATGGTTGTCTTGTTCTGCAATAGATAACTAGAATGGTGAGCTGATGAAGTTCAGACTTAAGATAGAGTAGAATGAAGTGAAAGAGTAAAAGAGATGGGCTAATTAAAGAAGGCAAAAGAGGGGGGTATAGAAGATTCTCTAAAAAGAGGTCCGAAATGTCACTGTCACCATTAAAAGATGACCTAGGGACTTAGAACAAGTAAAAAAATCAGAGTTATAAATTATTAGCAAGCAGCCTCTGTGATTTTAGGCAAAACTCACAACTTTGACTCAAGTTTTTAAAGATTCAAAGGGAAAACAGCAGTCAAGTCTCGTCTCATGCAGATGCTCTGAACAGTAATGAATAAACATGACAAATGAATATGCTGCAAATAAGAGCTGAAAATGTTAATATGTAAGAAGCAATCTTTGCACCTAATCTTTCATCTGTTAATTCTGAATTGGAGGTGTCTCAGGAGAAAAATAACTTTGGAAATACAAACAAGATTTTTCTGTTTTGCACTTTTATTGAAAAGATACATTTAAAAAAATACACAGACATTTTACCATTTACAGATTGCAGATATAGATGCTCTAAAGAGTTCACTCTATTCTGTTGTTTTAGGATACCTCTTGCCCCTGATATCCAGTCAGTCTTGTTGATATCAGTTTAGAAAGGGGGGCATGGGGACAGGACCTGCAACATATTTAGTGAACAGAAAGACAAGTTGTTCAATTATAAATTTTTTTTTAATCTTCTGTACATTATTGCATTAGGGAGCCACACAATTATGTAGCATCATTACAAATGAGAACAAGTTAAAAATGAATCAGATAATAGTGTAGAAATACATGGATTCATTGCCTTCTTGCAGACTACATAAGAGGTGCAAAAATGTGCAATTTAGGAAGCTCTGTTTCTGTTTGTATACATTTGCTTAGCAACTCAAACCAGTGAGGAAGCTACAAAATAAGTTAAACAAAAATAGGAGACAGGTAGTAACTACAGCTATGTTATATGGCTTTCTATTTCTTTTAAATATCTCCAAATAAAATGTGAGACAAAGAAAATATATATTACTTCATCTTTTGATCTCTTGAAGAGAAAACTCAAAGCTTTTTTGCTTCCTAACATTTACACGGCAACTGAAAATGTTTAATTCAGACAAGAGATACATATCTAGTACTACACCGGATACAACAGTACTTGGGTCTAAAACAGTACACAATCCCTGTCAACAATAGTACACACAAAGAAGAAAATGTTGTGATCCATTGTTAAGATGGAATCCACAAGTGAGCACTTGTGTTCATCTACTTTTTGTTACTGTTGTTCCATACTAACATATGTCCAGTTGGATTCCAGAGTTATTTACAGATGTGTGAGGAACACCCGAATTTTCAAGTCTGTCAGGAAAACATTCCATATTGGTTTTTAAGCCAGATCACTTCTTAGGGAAAAATGTCTGGGAATGATTTTTTAAATCTTTCCAGAACAATATAGTCTCAAGTAATCAAATATCTCAGATCAAGAAATTGATGGGGTAGATACAGGGGAAGAGAATAGTTGGATACAGCCTGTGCTGCTCAGATCCCTAAATTATAGAACCAGTCCATAAAATACTTTTGAATCTAGTGATTTGTTTTTATTTGGAGCTGGGATTTAAGGATGAGATGCTACATTTTGTGGGTGGGCAGGGGGTACTGCAATACAAAGTGCTTAAAGTACTGATTCATTTTGGCTTTCCTTCTCAACTTTCCTACTGGCCTCACCCATCTTGGAGCTTGTAGACATTAGTATGGAGCAAAGAGGATGGAGGCAGGCGTGGCCCTAATGGGCCCATGGCCTGGTCTTAGGAGAGCTGGAGGTATGGCTGGAGCCTGGAAGATGGAGGCTGATGGCCGGGGTGGTAGAGAAAGTGCAGAGGACACTGCCGCCGCTGCTGCCAGGGGCGAGGACAGGAAGGCCGGTGCCAAAGGCTTCATCATATCTTTCTGGAATGCAAGTTTTGCCTAATGGAGGAAGAAAGGCAGAAATGGGAGGGGGATATTGTTTTGAATAACAACACCATTATATAGATTTTTATTAGCAAACTGCCAATATTCAGAAGTCAAAAGATTATTATTTGCATAAAGCTGGTCTGAATGACTCTAGGCAAAGTTATACTTTGATTTACTTCCATTTCCAGCTCTTTTCTGGTTGTCTTTGTTCCAAGACTTAGGCATAGGAAAATCTCTGAGTAAGTACTAATGTTATTGTATGGTATTTTTTAGCAGGAAGAAACAAATGCAAGTATATTCAGAAAGGATTTTTTTCATACTGTGGATGTGTCTACTCTGTGCTCTACCATCCCCTCCCTTTGCCCTACTCCCCATAACCAACAAAGAATTTATTTTTTTCCCCTTTTAGTATTGGTACCCTTTATTAAGCTTTTACAATAATGGTCTTATGCATTATTTCTCCTTTTATGACTAATTTCATGCAGCATAATGTGCTCAAGGTTCATCCATGTTATGTGGTGGCGTGCAGCTTCCTTGTTATCCATCAAGGTAGAATCATAGTCCACTGTGTGTATGTACCAAAGTTTGTTTATCCATTCTTCCATTGATGGGCCCTTAGGCTGTCTCTATTTTTTTTTTTTTGCTATCGTGCATAGTGTTGCTATGAACATTGGTGTGCAAGTATCTACTCGTGTTATGGCTCATATTTCTTGTGGATGTATACCAAGTTGAGTAATTGCTGGAACATAAGGTATTTCTATTTCAAACTTTCTGAGGCAGCACCATATTGTTTTCCAGAGTGGTTGGACCATTTTGCATTCCCACCAGCAATGTAGGAGGGTCTCAGTCTCTCCACATCCTCGTCAGCATTTATTGCCCTCTGCGTTTTTGAACTTTGCTATTATTGTTGGTGTGAGATGATATCTTATTGTTTTGATTTGCATAGCTCTAATGGCTAATGATGGTGAACATTTCTTCATATGTTTTGTTGCTGCCCAAAAGTCTTCCTTGGTCAAGTGTCTGTTCATGTCCCATGCCCATTTTAAATTGGGTTATTTGTCTTTTTCTTGTAGAGGTTTTGTAGTTTCCTATGGATATTAGAAATTTGTCCCTTGTCTGATATGTCATTGTAAAATATTTTTTTTCCCATTCTGTGGTCTCTGTTTTTACTCTTTTGGTGAAATCTTTTGATGCACACAAGTTCCTAATTTTTAGTATGTCCCAATCATCTATTTTGTCTTCTTTCATTTTTGCAATGTTTGGTAGTCTGTGTGTGCCGTGGATTAGAGTCCAGAAGGGTTTTTTCAGGCCTGGAGCTCAATCAAAATGCTTATCTTAAACTACTACAGTGCACTTTCAGAGAGAATGCTGGGAGAATATGCGTGACCCTTCACTTCATTTGGATAAGCTGTACTGTGGTTAAGTAACTGGGAGTTAGGGCATTAAGGATGCATGAAGAGTCATGAAAATATAGTCAGAGGACATTTCACTCACTTGTCATTCAAAGAGTAGTACTTGAAGAACTGCAACTAAATCAAATCTTTGGAAATGAATGAGGGGCATTCTCTATTTAAAGGAATCCTAGGGTAAAATCTTATGAAGGAAAAAAAAAATCATTTATAATTCCTCTTTTTGCAATCACGAAAAGTTTTGCAAGCAGGATTTGCTTAGTGCAAGTAACACCTGCAGGCTGACTCAGATGGAAGCTGGAAGGCAATCTCAGCCTTATCTACAATTGGCCCATCTCAGCTTCATCCTCAGCCTGAATGCCACAATGGGCTGTGTCCCAGGGAGATGGTGAAATACCTCCATCTGGGTATTTATATGACACCTATTGCTGGAGCTCCTAGGCATATTTGCAAAGAAACTGAAAACAGCACACATGAGAGCAGGTAAGACAGTCTGATTACCAACACACACGTACTAGACAAAGAAAGGGCAAATATAAACACCCACTACTTTCCCAGACAAAGAGGCAGTAAGGTTTACCACATTCAAGGATTCCTTAGGCAGGCATCACTGGTCCTCATTCCTGAGCCTTTACTGTTCTTTCTATGCTTAAGATGTTAGTCTTTTGTGAAGGACCTGGTTAGGAGCAAGACTCTTAAAGTGTTTCAGTGTCATTTACAGGTGGCTTTCTTCATGGTGTATTAAGGAGCTAAGTAATTCATTCTAAACATCTGAATATCTGTTGTTGTTGTAAGTGCTGTTGATTTGGTTCTGACTCAGTGACACTCAAAACTGCTCATCATCAATTAGTATCTGGATCCTCCTCACCTACAGTCCCTGTGACACAGCCAGATTCACAAAACAGGTGAAGAAGGGAGGTGGACGTACCGCTAAAATACTTGGGCTCCGCTGGAGTTTGTTGTAAGGACTGTATTTCGGCTTCAGTGGTTTTCCTGCAACTCGATCCTTATGCCTCCGACTAGAAATGTGCTGAAGAAAAGTTCAATGCATTAGTTGAACCTAAATTTAAGTTTTGCTCCATGTTAAAGACATTTCCTGGCTAGAGGTAGCTTTGGGCCCATAGTTTCAAGATGGTATGGGTAAAATCATCATGATCTTGAAATTAAAACTTGCCCTCGTTCTGCACCCCTAAATCACAAATTGTTAACACTTACAAGTTTTTTCCTGGAACTACTAGAGTGGTCTACCTCTCGTCTGTCAGTTTGTCGTACTGTGGTGGCTTGTGAGTTGCTATAATTCTGAGAGCTATGCCACCACTATTTTAAATACCAGCAGGGTCTCCCATGGTAGACAGGTTTTGGATGAGCTCACAGATGAAGACAGACTAGGAAGAAGGAGTGATGAACTATTTTGAAATATTTAGTAACTGAAAACTTTATGAACAGCAGAGAAACACTGTCAGATATAGTGCTGGAAAATGAGCCCCTCAGGTTGGAAGACACTCAATATGTGACTGGGGAAGAGCTGCCTCCTCAAAGTAGAGTTAACTGTGATAAAGCAAATGAAGTAAAGCCCGGGGACCTTAATTTGCTCATGGGGCACAACTCAAAATGAAGAGAAACATCTGTAAACATCCATGGAAAATGAGAACATGAATGTACAAAATATGAATCTGGGAAAATTGGAAGTTATCAAAAATGAAATGGAATGCATAAACATGGATATCTTATGCATTAGTGACCTGATGATCACATGGTTTACTATGCCAGAAATGACATATTGAAGAG
>NW_006408577.1:92874-98594 GCF_000296735.1 Chrysochloris asiatica
AACAACAACAAATCTTGGAGAAGTTTATCTTCAGGCTGATAATTTCTTTAATATTCCATTTTAATGCTGTTAATAAATATAATCATTTTCATTGCAAAAAATGGGCATATAGAAAACAGAATAAATGGAATATAGAAAATATACAGAAGCATGACAAAATAAAGATTAACCACATTTCCACTATTCAGAGATAACCACTATTAGCATTTTAGGCTATTTTTTCCAGGTTATGTTTACATACTAAAAATAGAAATATTTTCAAAATTGGGATCAATCTAAAATTTCACACATCATATCACATACATATTTACCATTACATTTTAATGACTGAATAATATATTCTGTTATATTGAGCTTACTATAAGTTACTCAACATTTCTCCACTAATGAGCATTTAGATTTTTTTACCATTTTTTTCAGTGATGCACTGAATATTGTACATAAATGATAATATGTTCATGAAAAGGAGTTTTTTTAAAAAAGCATGACATGTTCATGAGGAAATAAAAGATTAGAACAAGTTTTATCTCTACTCTGCTTGCTTTTACCTTGGTCTTTCCAAAATCACTATCAGCATACTTCTGTTAAAAACTACTCCTTTGAATGAAAAAAGTCACGAAGACACTGAACACACCTAATGTCTGAACAATAAAAGATACAGTATTCCAATGAGAAAAAGTGGTTGGTTATAAACATCATTTAAATTCAAAAGGTAGCTGCTAACCTGTGTTGTGTGCTTCTAGCTGTGAAAGGGAGTTCACAGCCACTTTGCATAGTGAACAATACAGTAATTTTTTGGCTTTTTCTTCTTCTGATTCAGAAACATTACCAGGGGCTCCATTTGTGCTCTTGGAGGGAGAAGTAGCTGCTCCAGGTGGCATGGATGTCGTGCCAGATTTGAGGAGAAATGGGCCACCTTCAGAGATAGACGGCTGACTGGCACTGTTGCCTTTTAACTTGCCTTTATCTTCTAAGAGAGATCAAAGGAGATGCTATTGAAGCTCCATATATGATACAGACACAGAAAAGTCACCAGAAATAAGTTCAAAATGGAAAGCTGATTTGTGTACATAGATTTTACTGCAGCACAATGAGCTTGAATTTTCTAGAAATTCAACACAGCAGTTTCCATATTAGTCCACCCCAAGATCATGTTCTTCCACTTGGAGCAGAAAACCTGCTTTCTATTTTCCTGGAGTTGTAAATTCCTGGAGTTGTAAAAAGACCTCCAGGGAGGTCTTTAAAATACAATAAAATCAGATACCCTGCAACACAAACTGACTCCAGGGCACATCGCCATCCTCCTCACCACCCTCCAGCACTATTATAGGAGATGATGATAATGTAAAAGAAGTCATTAGGCAATGTTAGTTTCATTTGACTACTCATGCTTTTATTACAATCCAAATATCAAGTGCAACTTCACTTTTTTCACTGTTAAAATTCTAACTTTGGAGTATGGACTAGAGGGGAAGGCAAAAAACATGCTTAATTTGGAATTGTGACGATGAGTAGGTAAGTTTTGCTGCTCTTGAAATGTCAATGCAATTTATCCAAACTATAAGAGGCAAAGATTCCGTTCAGTTCATTAGCTTATTAATAACTGCCTTTCTAAATAATATTAACTATATGCACAATAAGAGGTTTAGCCTAGTCATTTACAAATGTCTTGGCATTTTGATCATGTAGCTACTAAATGCTTATAATCCTCAAGGCCTATGCACAGCCTATAAGAGGGGTCTGAATGACTAACACATTCTACCTCATCGAGGTTCATTTACTATTCAAGACAGGCTCTGCTCAACAGCTCTTTTGGGAAAGAAACTGGAACTTCTTAGGCAACAGCAGAATTCACCACATATTTAATCCTAGTAGAGCTTGCGCTCTCAGAAAATGTCTACAGATACACTTAGAAACTCTCAGTAAAAGAAAAGGAATTGTAATGGAAAAGTAGTTTGATAGTTGACCTAATTTGGATGTGTGTATGAATGGCCCTGGAGTCCTGGTGTGGCACTGTAGGATAAGCACTGGACCGCACGGTCGGTCAGCAGTTCAAACTCACCAACTGCTCCTTGGAAGCCCGGTAGAGGGCTGCTATGATTCAGAACCATCTTGATGGCATGTAACAACAATAATAAATGATTGGGCTGGTGACCAAGAGGAAAGTAGAGACTAAGGAACAGTGATGTGGTGGTCTATGTCTGTGTGTATGTTACATGACTCTGCATATGGGGCAAACCAAAGCTTTCAGGACTCACCAAAATGGTAGGATTTCATATTTCTGCTGAAACCTAAAGAAAAGTCAAATTAATTTAAGGAGAAAGCAGTTGGTTTCCACCCATTTTCTTGAGTTGTATCCCTCTGGGATGCTATAGCAGAGGAGCTATAGGATTCCAGGTCTGGGAGTATTTGGAATAAATGCTAGGATTCCTTGTTATCTTCAGGTTTCACACTTTGTATTTTATTCTACAGTGTCTTAAAACTTTAGGCAATATACAATGGGAAATAGTTCGGGCTTTTACTCAGCTGACTTCAATAGTACACGAGAAAGGAACATAATAATTCTCTGGTAGCGTAGCGGTTATGAATTGGGCTGCTAATTTCAAAGTCAGCAATTTGAAACTACCAGTGGTTCTGCATGAGAAAGATGAAGCTTTCTGCTCCCGTAAAGATTTGCAGCCTCGGAAATCCTATGCAGGGTCACTATGGGTCGGAATCAACTCGACAGCACTTATCAACAACAATCAACAGTTGGTAATAGTTGTGGAATTAGATTGGAAATTGTTTTAGGTCTGAAACTCTCTCCTCTATAAGGGTCTCCCAGACTGAATTTGGCATCTATGGAACTCACAAAGTAGAGAAATAACTCAGGAATCTAAAGATTTGCCCCTATGGAATTACTTAGTTTCTTGTGAAATAAACCTAAGTTAATGCATACCTTCTTCTCTTGCTTTAAGCATTTTATATTTAAATAAATTTGACCTAAGAGAATCTAGCCTCAGTCATTTACTTACTCTATCTCATAGTCTTATGACTATGTTCATGCTTGTGCTATGGATGTCATAGATGAGATTATATTGGAGGGAGAGGCTCACAGATGCTAACATTTATATAGAACTTCATAGTTTACAAAATGCTAGCAGTTACTTTACCTCATTAGCTTTCACAACAACCTTATGAAACGGGTAGGACAGATGATTTTGTCTGAGAGAGGAGGAAACCGAGACTCATGAAAATTAAATAAAATTCCACAGATCTGTAAGTAGCATAAATGAGTGTGATGTTTTCTCTAACTGATCAGTATATAGTGTACTAATATGCCTGCCTAAAGGGGAAACAGTATGAACATAACATTATAAAAAGGCACACAATAGTCACCCTAAGATGTGAAGTAGCTGTTGTTACTTTACGATTATAGTTTAGGTGCAAGTCATATTGGCCTTAAATGAAAAAGTCTTTCCTAATCAATAATCATCTGATTCAGGTTACACTGAAAAGAAGGACACAATCCTATTTTTCTCTATATTGCTATTTGTTTTTAAAAAATTAAACAAATTTCCTTTTTGCATCTCCTTTTCAGAAGAGGTCATTTATTTATTAACAACCTGCTAGTTACAGATAGCATGCTAGATCTTGAAGAGAACAGTAAATAAAGTAGAGATGTTGCTATTGTTGTTAAGTGCCATTGAGTTTGTTCTCACAGTGACCCTGTATAGGGTTTCCGAGGAGGGGCTGGTGAGCATGACCCACTGACCTTGTGGTTCAAAAGACTTTGCAGTCCAGAACATTAACCCACAGTGCCACAGACCTTAGGAAAGTAACCATTTAGTAGAGGAAATAACGTGGTTATTTAAAGTCCTATAATTTATGACAGAAACTGTAAGAGGCATGAAAGCATACAACAGGAAATGATTACTTCTGCTTGGGAAGAAAGAGACATTTTTCATAAGGAAGTGGCATTTTGGTTGTATTTTGGAGGTCAGATTTAGATAGGCATAGGATAAAGGTGAAAAGGAGTGGGAAGGAAATAGAAGCAGAAACAAGTAGGAATCCTTAGGGGTTTGTTTGGTTAATACTTGGTAGTTGAGCATTGTTTTTTAAGTGCCATTGAGTCAGTTCTGATTCATAGCAACCCTGTATAGAGTTTCCAAGGAGCGACTGGTGGGTTTGAAGTGCCAACCTTGTGGGCTAGTGCTTATCCTACAGCTGCATAGGTAGTTGAACATAGCTAAGAGTAAGGGGAGATAGTATTATAAGGGTGAATTGAACCAGAAGGCATGGAGCATTTTAAAACTATTCAAATTGATACTAAGGGTACAACTTTCCCTTTAAAAAATATTGAGAGGTGTGGTATGTTTAATATTTACAAGATATGAAAGCTAGCTAGTTAAATTATATTTTAAATATTTTTTTCCCAGATAGGCCAGAGTTTTCATCTTTGAGACTATTAGGAGTAAATTTTAACTTTGTTGTTGTTGTTAAACGCCATTGAGTTGTGACCCTCTGAGGAGCAGCTGATGGGTTTAAACTGCTGACCTTGTGGTTCACAGTCCAGTGCTGATCTTATAGCATCACACCAAACTTTGGAGGTGTATGATAGCACCACACCAAACTTTGGAGGTGTATGAATAGTTCTATCAGATTCCATTGGATTGATACTGGTTTGTTAAAAATCAGGAAAGGCAATGATAAATTTATAGATATTTAAATTGTGCCATTCTTTCTGGATGTGTAAACTTAATAAACTTCAGAGTCTAGCTATTCTTAATTGCTTGATATTTTTATCTATCATTTTTCTTTCCTTACTGGCATTTACAAAGCCTTCTTATTTTGTATTATTTGAAAGTTTAATTAATGTACTGTTTACTTCAGTTTCTTGTAATAAAGATGCATGTCATCTGGAACATCTGGTTAATACAAATTCAATTTGTAAGTATTCTCTCACATAATGTTAATTAACAGGTCTTCTGACAGTTAGTTATTTTCAAATTACTCAAACACCTTTTAAAGGTTTTATCCTATAGGACTTTGAAGAAAAATTTGCTTAGCAGCCATTGTACGTTCACACACTGGACTGCAAGGTCAGTTTGAACCACAAGGTCAGCAGTTCAAGCTCACCAATGGCTCTTCAGAAACCCTATACAGGGTTGCTGTGAGTCGAACCTACTGGAGGGCACTTAACAACATTAGAATTGCTCTTTGTAACAAATATCCATAATTTATGCTTCCAAATGAGTTTAGTCCTTCAAAGTAGCCTCCTTGGGAAGTTCCACATTGATTACAAAGCTCAAATATTTTGGAAACCTCTCTTTTGTAATTGCTTTTAAACCAAGTTGGTACTTTAGGTGACAAAAAAGAAAATCAGTCTTTAATATTTGTTATCCTTATTTTTTACCCTAAAATCTTTACTCAAATTAATGCCATATTCACCAGACTTAGCACTATATTTCCCAAACACAGCATCAGAGGGCTGATATTTCAATACCAACATTGCAAAAGAATATACCAAAAATTCTGAAAGCAGTTTTAAGAACCTATTCCCAGTGGTAAAAGGAACAGCTATGTTGTATATAGGTCTTAATTTAAAAAACAATCAAAATTAATTCTACCAACACTGTAGTTCTCATATTGAATTAGAACTTTGGAAAGTATAATCAAATTTTTATTTTCCCACTCATAAATTTTAGTCTTGGATTTAAGTTTATTAATCTATTAAATCT
>NW_006408577.1:98694-99977 GCF_000296735.1 Chrysochloris asiatica
GATCTGAAGAACAGATTTGATACATTAAACACTAAAGACCTAAGACCAGAGCAAAAAGTCATTAAAAAGACAAGAAAGAAAGAAAAGATCAAAATGGATGTCAGAAGAGACACTGAAATTTGCTCTCTAGTGTAGAGATGCTAAAGAAAATGGAAGAAATATGGAGGTACAAGAGATGAACAGAAAATTTCAAAGGTCAGCTCAAGAAGATAAAGCCAAATAATTACAACAAAATGTGAAAAGATCAGGAATCAAAAAACCAAAAAGGAAGACCATGCTCAGCATTTCTCAAGCTGAGGGAACTGAAGAAAAAATTCAAGCCTCGACTTTTGTTATTGAAAGATTCTCTGGGCAAATTATTGAATGAGGAGGAAAGCATCAAGAGAAGATGGAAGGAATACACAGAGTCACTGTACCAAAAGGAAATGGTTGATGTTCAACTGTTTCAAGAGGTAGCATATGATCAAGAGCCAATGATACTGAAGGAGGAAGTCTAAGGTGCATTGAAGGAATTGGCAAAGAACAAGGCACCAGGAAGTGATGGAATAAAAATGGAAATCTTTCAAGAAAGTGAGGCAGCACAGTAGGTACTCACCCATCTCTGACAAGAAATTAGGAAGACAACTATCTGGCCAACTTATTGGGAGACATATTTGTGCCCATTCCAAAAAGAGGTGACCCAACAGAATGCGGAAATCATCAGACAATCTCTTTGATATCCCATGCGAGTAAAATTTTACTGAAGGTAATACAGAAACGGCTGCAAGCATTCATTGACGGAGAACTTTCAGAGGTTCAAGCCAGATTCAGAAGAGGCTGTGGAACGAGGAATATAATTGCTGATGTCTGATGGATCTTGGCTGAAAGCAGAGAATATCAGAAACATGTTACCTGTGCTTTATTGACTACGCAAAGGCTTTCGATTGTGTGGATCATGACAAGCTATGAACAACATTGCGAAGTATGAGTATTCCGGAAACTTAATTGTGGTCATGAGGAATCTGTACCTAGACCAAGAAGCAGTTGTTCGAACAGAACATAGGAACACTGAATGGTTTAAAATTGGGAAAGGTGTGCGACAAGGTTGCATTCTTACACCAGACTTATTCAGCCTGTGTGCTGAGCAACTAATCCGAGATGCTGGCTTATATGAAGAAAAATGTGGCATCAGGATTGGAGGAAGACTCATTAACAACCTGTGATATGCAGACGATACAACCTTGCTTGCTGAAAGTGAAGAAGACTTAAAACATTTACTGATGAAGATCAAAGAGCACAGCCTT
>NW_006408577.1:107934-152523 GCF_000296735.1 Chrysochloris asiatica
GGATTCTTCCTCTTCTTTGTTTGGCCTTCCATTTTACCAAGCATGATGTCCTTCTCCAGGGACTGGTTCCTCCTGACATGTTCAAAGTCGGAGATTTGAAGTCCTACTATTGTAACTTTTAAGGAGCAATCCAGCCACACTTCTTCCAAAACAAATTTGTTTTTCTTTTCTGGCAGTCCATGATAGTTTCAGTATTCTTTGCTAACACTGTAATTGAAATGCATTGATTCTTCTCTGATTTTCCTTATTCAATGTCCAGCTTTCATATGCATATGAGGCTATTGGGTCAGAAGCACTTAGTCTTCAAAATGACATGTTTGCTTTTGAACACTTTAAAGAGGTCTCTTGCAACAGATTTATCCTAGGCAACAAGTCCTCCTTTGATTTCTTAACTGCTGCATTCATGGTGTTGATTTTTTTTTTTTTTTTTACACAAGAATAAATAGCAATATACAGAAACACATTATTCTGTAGCTAACTTTTCTCACCTAGCAATAAATCTATGGCATCTTTCCATGACAATAAATATAGAGTTATATATATTGTTGTTAAGTGCCTTCACATTGGTTCCAAGTCATAGCAATCCTGTGTGGGATTTCCAGGAGCGACTGGTGAGATTGAACTGCCGACCTTTGATTTAAACTGACTTTATGGCCTAGTGTTGTATCCCACAATGCCAAACCAGGACTCCAGTTATATATTGTTGTTGTTAAGTGCTGTAGAGTCACTTGCGACTCATAGTGACCCTGCTTAGTGTTGCCAATGGGCAGCTGGTGAGTTTGAACCACTGACCTTGTGGTTCAAACCAACTTTGTGGTCCAGTGCTTTATCCCACAGAGCCACATAGAGTTATATAAATATAGAGTTTGGAGTCCTGGTGTGGTGGTGCAGGAAAATGCGCTCGACTGCAAGGTCAGTGTGAACTGCAAGGTCGGTGGTTGAAACTCATCAACCACTCCTTGGAAACCCTATACAAGGTCACTATGAGTTGGAACCAACTCTAAAGCACTTAACAACAACAACAACAAATATGAAATTGGATCATCAATTATAACACCAAATATTTACTTATCTGGGTGTGCTATAATTTATTTATCTTCTTTTTGATGTTTGGGTTCTTTCTAGTTCTTACCTTCACAAATGTCATAGAATACTGAATGAGACTTCATCTTTTGTCTCAAAATAACTAATACAGGCCCAAACTGAAAGCAATCAGTTATGGAAAACTCTCAAGAAACCCCCTCCCCTGCACCCTGGCACATATCTGTAGGATTTATGAGAGGTACAAGGTCTGATCCTGATACCATACCTCATCACTCACGTCCCCAAGCTATATAATTGGTAGCCTAAAACTTGGAGGACTTATTAGAGTTATGGGTTTCTGGTCTGGTTATAGAGCTTCTAAATTCTGACAAACCAAATGAAGCTAGAAGTACATATGAGAAGGGAACACTAGAATTGTGTTTGCTACACACTGAAGGTCTTGGTGATATGTTCTCTTGCCCAGTTAATAGGGGGAAAGGAAGGTTCCAGAAAGGGAGATGGGGCTAGATCAGGGAAGTGTCAGAAGTGGGATAATCTGCAGTCTTCGCTTGACATGTTAAGGTGGAATGAGTTTTCTTTGGGCTAATAAGAAACTTTGAAATACAGCCAGGCTTCAGTAATTTTGCTAGTACACCCACACAAGAGGAGTCCTGGTGTGGCACTGTAGGATAAGCACTGGACTATAAGATTGATTTGAATCACAAGATTGGTGGTTCAAACTCAACAGTCACTTCTTGGAAACCCCATACAGGATCACTGTGAGTCAGAATCAACTGAATGAAACTTAACAATAACAAACACACAAGAGGGTTGATCATCAGGACTCTAGTTGCAAGAGGTGAGGAGTAGACCTTCAGTGGCAGGAGCTGAAAATTGATTGGAAGAAGTTAGGGAGTGCCATGAAGAAAGACCTCACACATGGAGAGAGAGCAAGACAGTGAAGAGCTGGATCCTCTCCATGCAGAAGGGATCTTTAATTTTTATTAAGTACAGGAACATGAACCCTTTTTCCTCAAATTCCCTCTCCAGTCACTGAACCTGATTCAACAAATGTGGGATGCGGAATAAAGAAAGAATGAATTATGCCTCTCCACAAAGTCAAATGTGAACTAAGAGAGAGGACATGCTTAATCAGATACAAGTCTAAAGTTCCAATATCTGGCCATGTTTTTTGAGGAGAGAGGAAGGGAAATTAAACAGAGAATATAAGCAATCATGTTTTCACCCCACTGAATTAATATATTCAATAAGCTAGTTACATAAACAGCACAGTGACAATCATATTTTTAAACTTCTCTGGAATTTTCTCAGGGTATAATCTTTGAGCAGTAATTGCTAGGACAAAGAGCATTTTGCTGAGCTTTTGATTCACTTTGTTGAATAAAGGTGAGTGGATGGTAACATTTTTGTACATCTTAGTTATTTATATATGTCATATTAAGGATATCATATAATAGGCTGAGTTGCTGAGAACCAGATAAATTAAATCTACTTTAATACAGTTTCTTTACATGTTGAAACAAATGACAATAGCCTTTAAAAAATGTATCCTAAGCAAAAATTTGTTGATGTTGTTTTCTTTTAGTTCTTACTTCTTAGATAATTTCCAAGCAGTATTAGTAGACCCCCAAATGAAGTTCTCTGAATCTCTATGTGAAGTGAGACTTCTTTGCATTTTTGATTTTACTAACAGAGGTATCATTTTCTACATTTGAGAGAATGGCAAACATATTGGAGGATAAGTTATAGGCACCTACTTTTACAGTTTTATGGGTGTTTAAAATGGCATGACCATTCAGAAACAATTTAGCAATATGTATCTTGTGATCTGTCCTAAAAAAAAAATAACCATCTATTCATCCAACACATAATTGTTGAGCACTATTATGAATCATATACTCTTGTAGGCACTAAAGGTAAAGATGAAAAAGATCAAGTCCTTGATTTAATGAAGTCAGTCATCTATGAGAAGGGATTAGAAAGTAAATGTGTGTTTATGTAATCAGTATATATGTATATTATTCTTATTCATATGTCTTAGGCCAGATTTTCTAGAGAAGCAAAACAAATGAAATTCATACATATTTTGCTAACAAAAGTACTTGACTGTGAATGTTAGTGGTTGGAACAACAGCCGTTCCGTGGGAGAAAGATGAGACTTTCTGCTCCTCCAAAGATTTACAGCCTCAGAAGTCTTATTCAGAGTTGCTATGAGTTGGAACTGACTCAGTAGTACTTAACAACAACAATAATAACCATATATAATTCTGTGTTTTAAGAAAAATAATACAGCAGGGCAGCAGGTGACCTTATGCCTGAATAAAATAGCAGAAATTCTGGGAGGAAGACTGTGTAAAAAACCTTGGGGCAGGAGTAAGAATGGGAAGTCAGTCTGGAGTGGAGTGAGAGGGATGAGTAAGGATGTCCCAGTGAGCTGCCCAGGAGCCAAATCACAGCCTTGGTAGAGCATGAGAGAAATATGGATCTGATCTAATCATGATTACTGAGCGGGAGACAGAGGTGGTCAGCTGTGCTATCAGAAGATCATTTCATCTTCTATGTGGAGGTACACTGGGAAAGGGTTAGAGACACAGAAAATGAGTTAGAAGACAAGAACAGTCTTCCAGAGAGAGATGACGGTTACCTGTACTGTCAGGAGGCAGTGGAAGATGACTGAGCAGTAGTTTCAGGATGTATATACTAGAGTCCTGGTGTGACAATGTGAGTTAATACACTGGACTGCAAAGTTGTTTGAACTGCAAGGTTGGTGGTTCAAGCTCACCAGCTGATCCTTGAAAACCCTACACAAAGTTGCTATGGGAAGGAACCGACTAGATGGCACCTAACAACAACAACATATTTGTAGAAGTCCTAGTGTGGCACTGTAGGATAAGCAATAGGCTGCAAGATGAGTGTGAGTGAGCTTCAGAGTCAGTGGTTCGAATTCACCAGCGGATCCTCAGAAACCCTATACAGAGCTCGCCATGAGTCAGAACTGACTCAACGACACTTAACAACAACGACAACTTGTAGCTAGAACCTACCCGACTTACTTACCTATTAACTGTGAGACAGCATAGAAAGAATGTAATGAAGGTTGGCTCTAAATGGTTTTGGCATGATCATCTGAATGGTGGTGTCATTCATTGAGAACTAGAGATTACAATGTTTTCTTCTTTATACTTTTCTCTATTTTGAAATATGCTGTATATTTAAATAAGCACTGTATATAACAACATTTATAATTGTACCTAATAAATGTAGAAACAGGAAGTCAGGGTCTTATATTGACAAGCCTGAAGCAAAAGTTACAGGGAATAATTTTAGAGGCAACGTATAATTGTGATCCATTCACATTTTTATCAGCTCATAAGTATCCTGAATAACTGCTGTTGTTGTTATTAAGTGCCATGGAGTCTGTTCTGACTCATAGCAACCCTGTGTAGGATTTTTGAGGCTTTAAATCTTTTGCAAGAGCAGAAAGCCTCATGTTTTTCCCATGGAGCAGCTGGTGGTTTTGAACTGCTTACCTTGTGGTTATCAGTTCAGTGCTTACCCTACAGAGCTATGAAGCTCCTGAATAACAACTGTAGGATAAAGAAATACCACTATACAAAAATTTCAGTTCATCAATGAAAATAATTGAGCCTCTATCAAATAAAGCCCAAAGTTTCAAATAAAATCAGAAGTCCTAATGTATGACCATGTTTTTTAGTAGTGAGGACAAACAGGATCCTAGTTTATCCAAAGGTGAAAGGAAGGTGTTAAAGGTAAAAGGAGGAAAATCGCATTTGTATTCTCTCTCTCAGGTATTTTGGTACTCAAACGAAACATCAGGAGTTTCCTGAACTTTGCAGTTACATGTGTTGCATTTTTAGGCCTGTATAGATTTGGTAGTATGCTACCAAAACCTCCTGGTCTCTCAGCCATGAAAACTTGGCTATGTCTAGTTTTTCTTGGACTGTTTAACTTCAAACAAGTGACTTAAGTGACTGGTATTTTATTTCTCTTACGTGCAAAATATTAGCATTTTCTCACTTGGTTATCAGAAGCATGGGATTATAAAAGTGAAGCAAGGGCTTCAGGTAAAAGTCACAAAGAAATTTCCATAGTTCTGCCTTGTAAGCTGGCTCAGGTGACTACAACATAATGTGAATGAGATCAAGGTCAGGGCTGTAGGTTTCTGAATTCATGTTATATCTATCACTGAGGACTGAAATAACATTGTGGGCCAGTCTTTACAAGTAAATCACCATCACTGGACCATCTCAGTTTACATGCCTTAATGCAATGCTTTTAATTTTAAACCTTTCTTGGGAAATAACACTCATAATAATGTGTATTTTCCTTCAGTGGAAATGTGATTGGTTGTCTCCTTATCCCATAGTCATTTACCATTGCTAAAAAGTTCTTGAAAAGCCAGGGATTTTCCTTATTGATTCCTACCAACATCTTTTCCAAGACAAGCCTTCTAGAATAGTGAAGGTGTCTCAAAACTTGAGAACACCGTTCAAGGAAGTCAAGGGCACGATTTCAATAGAATCATCCTTTATGAGGTCATTGAAGGATACTTCAGGTCAGTTTTTGCAATTAAGTTTTCCTTTTTATATTTCATATTGCACTACTAAGAACTAGGCAATAGATGCATGCAAGGAAAAGGACAGCTGGCCATATTCTCTCCTGTATTCATGAGCACCTTGTCCAACATCTCATTATTATTCCAAAAACCAAAGTCATGCCCATATTACTGCTTAACACTCATTAAACCAAGTTAGCTCAGTTTGATAAGGAATTCCAAAATTATTCTCTTCTGCTTTATCTTGCCACATTCTGAATAATGAGAAATTAATGGATGTCAGTCAGAGTACCTACTTCTTAACCAGTTGTGCAGTCTTGTGAGAAATGAGCCTGCAAAGCCCATGGGGCTTGGCACAGGACAAAAACACTGCAAATCTGTATGTATGTAAATTGGGCACTGCATAAGACTTCATAAGCCTTGGCCCCCTTCATCTCCTCCTTATCTACACATTTGACACAGTACCACTGGGTGATGATGACAGATATTTTAAGAGTTTAAAGTAGAATCCCATTAAGAAAGTTAATGGATTTGTACAAAATAGGGAAAGAAACAGCATCAGCACACAAGCTATAAAATGAACAAGCCAATAGGTACCTTGGCATTCTTATTTTGCAAAACAAAATGCAATAAGATATACAGATGCTTGAGCATCATCAGTATATCACTGTATATACAAAGAATGGGGTATTCATTTGTAGCATCACAAGGCTGCACCTGTTCAGAAGAGAAGGAAGAAAAGGCCAATATTGTAGATAAGGAATAGATACAATAGTCCATCTGCCTCACTTTTAAATTAATTTTTATGCAAATAACATATGCCTTCTACATTTGTTTGCCAACTGCTCCCTCCCCCAATGAGGTATTTTTTGTAAATGTAATAGACTAATTTAATGTGTTTTTTTTTTACAGTAACATGGAAAAACATTGGAAAAGCATCACATATGAAAATACCTCCCAGGGGGAGGGAGTTATTGGCAACAAACATAGACAGTGGACATTATTTGCATAAAAACACCAGTAGATGTTTTTCTGAGATGTTATATAATAAAAGGATCTCAGAAAATTGAGCATTAATTTTAAGGCACTATTTAATTTTTTTTTTTTTTTTTAGAGAAAAGCTTTCTTGGAAATATAATCACACAAAATTAATATAAAAATTTATAATTTTATAGATAATAATTATATACAAGGAATACATATACTAGGTCAGCTTCCCCATGGAAACTTTATTCTTACTCTTAAATTCCCTACCAAGACTCCAAATTTCATATCAGAAAATGTCTGATTTCCTATCAGTTAGAGAAAAGAGGGACCTGGCTGAGTCCATCTCTGGTGTCCCAATTTATTCCATCTGCCTCTATTTTCTTCTCACCTTCAAGGAGAGTATATGGGTTCCACCTGGACTTTACCCTTTAAAGCCTTTCTTACAGCCCTGTAGCTTTGACTTCTTCCTTTTTGCCTATAAAATGTGAAACACTTATGTCCCCAAAAGCATTCCTTGACTCACAATTCACTCCTTGAGTTTCCCACCTATCTTTTCTCTAGTGCAGAGCTTGAAGTGCTTGTGTTCGTTGGCTCCTTCTTCTTCTCTACCTACTACTCATTCTTTCCCTCCCGGACAAACCAATGGCTCTCTCTTCAGTCTTCTTTTGGACTGTACACAAGTTCCTTCTTGAAATGCTTTTCTCATTTAACACCACAACACTTCTCTTGCCTGGTAGTCTTTCAGCCTCCACAACAGCTGATTCTAGGCTTTCATCACTAGCTAATATTCTTCTGCCTGCTCATAAATGTTGGTATTCTTCCTGGTCATACCCTCGTTCTCTTCTTGGGCCTCACATGATCTAGTTCACTGCAGTGATTTCCTCTACCACACTGACACGGATTCTTAAATACACAGATGAAGTCTCTGCCTTCCCCACAGGTTCAAGACCCACCCCCCATTATAATCTTTGAAACATCTATTTCTAGATGTCTTGTGAGTATTTCAACGCAACATGGCTGATACTGAATCAAGAATCTGCTCCATATGGGGCTGTTCCAAATAGTCTGTATCTCAATTATGACATTACCAATTAGGCTAGAACAGTCAGCAATGATTTCTTCAATTCATCCCTCTTAATTTCTACATCCTATTAATGACCAAGAAGCTCTAGTAGCATAGTGGTTACAAATCGGGCTGCTAATCTCACGCTCAGAAGTTCAAAACTACCAGCTGCTCCACAGAAGAAAGATGAGGCTTTCTGCTCCCGTAAAGATTTACAGCCTTGGAAACACTGTACAGGATTGTTGTGAGTCGGAACAGATTCCATGGCACATAACAACAACAACAATAATTAATGACCAAAGTCTGTTGATACTATATCTAAATATCTCTTCTGTCACCTTATTCATCCTTTTGTCCAGCAGACATTTATTTGACATCTACTGTGTTGAGTCCTGTTGTCACTGTAAGATAAACACAGCACTGCTAACTGAGAGGTCAGAGGTTTAAACCCACCAGCCACTCCTCGGAAACCCTATACAGGGTCACTATGAGTTTATTACACTTAACAACAACACATGCCACTGTTTCATGTCCTCATCTATTTTCTTTGGAAAATCACAAAGCTTCATCATTGTTCTTGCAACTATTAGTCTATGAGCCTACCTTCTGTCTCCATCTTTTATGTATGTGCTCACAATCCTCTGTACATAATTATGTTGTGATCTTACATTAATTATCATTATTTACTTGTACTTAGAAATTATTACTTAGAGAGAATCTTGAGTCATGGAACAATATCTTAAATAATCTATGTGCCCAGTGTACAGAAAACCATAAGTGGGCAATATGTTTCCGGAAATAATGCATGCCCAATTTCAAAAAGTGCTTTCTAGCATCACAAGTAAAACTCACTGCTAATAGCTGAATCATAAGTTGTGAAATGAATATACATAGAATGTTGTTAAGTGCAGTCGAGTCGGTTCCAACCCATAGCAACCCTGTACAGGGTTTCTGAGTGTGTAAATCTTTGCGGGAGTAGAAAGCCTGATCTTTCTCCCGCAGAGCAGCTGGTAGTTTTGAACCGCTGACCTTAAGGTTCGCAGCCCAATTCGTAACCACTACGCTACCAGAGCTCCTTATACATAGAATAGAAAGATAAATGCATTTCCACTCATAAATAAAATGCTTGTATCATTGTTGCCAAGGTTATTTATAATAAGGGTTTGATGCCAGTTGAGGTTGACCCAATACTCTTAAGCAGGGATCTCCTTGGGGTGTCCTATTATATGACTATAACAACAAATGATCCCTTTGTGTAAGATCCAATATTTTGTATTTGACATAATGAATAGATCTGAGGATTTTATTATTTCCTTTATTAGGAATCCTACACATGGATAAAAAAGAAACATTTACCTCTGCCAGAAAACCTAAAGCACATGTGAAAACAGAGGGCCACCAAAATAGAACCAGTACTCCTCTTAGCAATTAAAGCAGTACCGTGCTGTCGGGAGGCCTTTTCATAGAGCTGTAGGTGCGTCATCAGAAATGTCTAGCCTGACAACTCAGTGGTGCGGTCTTTCAGGCAGTCAATATTAAAATCAATCATATTTGCCATACTCATTTGAGTTATGCAATAATTACAGGGCTGCTGTATTTATACAGTAGTGGTCTTTAAGCAAATTCAAGTGCGATGTCCTTTCCCAGTATTATTTCATTTCCCCTACATTTTTGTTGTTGTGAAGTGCAATCAAGTCAGTTCTGACTCCTAATAACACTGTATGAGGTTTCTGAGGAGCAGCTGGTGAGTTTGAACCACCAACTTTGCGGTTAGCAGTCCAGTGCTTATCTTATAGGACCACATCAAGAAACTTTTAAGAAAAAAAAATTGTTTTCTCCAATGCTTTTAGATAACAGATACCATCACTGATGGGCCATTATGGAGGCTGTGTGTGTCTTGGTATAGTCATAGCTGCTCAAGGCATATAACCTCTATACCAAGAAATTATCCTGGCCTGAGACTGCCCCAATGTACTGGGAGTCCTTCACTCACTCATTTAGGCTTCCTCCACCTAGATGCCTTCTTTGAACTGGATATAATTCCATGTTTTCCCAGGTTATATCCAGGATAATACAGCATAGGCTGGTTTATCTCCCAACACCTCCTAGCTAACTGACTTCCCATTGGAAACTGTCTTATCTCATGGTCCCACTTAAGCATGAACAGCTGTATCACTTTTGGAAACTTAATGAGTTCTCTATATAGATTATGCCATTTTACAGATATGGAAAATAAAAAATCCTGAATGACAAGCCCAGAAACACACAATAAGCATTTTCCTTATTATTTTTATATTAATAAGCACCCAAGCAAATATATGAATGTAAAAGGATGCCTTAAAAATTCTTAGAACAGTAAAATATTACACATTGGTCCAATGTGATACTTGATCTAATTTTAGATTATCATTTCTGTAGCTAAATTCCAGAAACTTTATCTCTTCAAGCAAGGTTAAAAACAGTGAAGCTTTCTAATTTCTAATTATGTTTATGTACAATTTTTGTATCTTGACCTTTAGAATAATCCTGAAAGCAGGGCAAATTGTCTATAAATCCAAGTGACTCTTCACTGGATCAGATTCTGTTTGTACTTACCTTAAATTTAAAAAAAATATATTTTAAGAAAAGCTTATTTGTTTAAAGTCCCTGGGTGGTGTAAATAATTAATGTCCTTGGTGCTAACTGAAAGGTTGGAGGTATGAGTTCACCCACAGGTACCTCAGAAGAAAGACCTCGTGCCTACTTAAAAAAAACCAACCCTATGTGAAACACAGTTCTACTCAGACACCCATGATGCCACCATGACTATGGAATCAAACCTGGATGGCAACTGATTCCTTGGTCATTTGTTTGAAGTTAATTAGAGTCCATGACAGTGAGGTGACTAATTTCATAAGTTGAAAATAGTCCCTCCATTGTACTAACATCATCCTATAATATTCTGCCAGGCTATAATTCTGATTTATGAGCTCCTGGCTTTTTCCATTTGCAAACCCATGTCAGCTGGATTCTAGCCAATAGACTCTGTAGCGATTTTGAGGTCCAACGAAATGCCAGCCATTGCCCTTCTCTGAACACCCGCTCTAACTGCCCGTTGTCCTTTGTGACACTGTGTTGTGGAGCAGAAGCTGCCAGTCTCACACTCTGCTAAAACAGTGGCAACTCCAGCTATCGTCATGCTGAAGCTGTCAGCCTGTACTCCCTATCAATGAAGTGGCACTGATGTGAGTGGGCTTGGCAGCTTCTCCAGACGCGCACAAAAGAGGCCTTGTTTGCTAGAGCTTGAATCTAATGAACAGCTTTCTCCTATCTTGTGTAGTTTTTCCAGCCATTAGATTTGTACAATAGAAAAATCATATTTCAACTTCTTCAGGTTGAAAAATTGCCCCTTTTCCGATTTGTCACCCAAAGACGTGAAACAGTTATTTCTGAGGCAGCTTCATTATGGAAAATAGAAAAAGTAACTCATGTCAGTCAAATCAAGCCCTTTAGGGAGCAGGTCCAGCAGAGATTTGAAAGCCGGGAATAAGATTAAAAACTAATTTTCTAGATGGAATGAGGAGCAGGCTCTTTTTCTTCTAAATAAATGGCCCTGTACACAGGAAAAGGATTTACAAGGTATCAGAAAGACATTTGAATCTGTTCCTCCTCACCCTCCTCAAAGGTGAGGGTTTAGCTTTGACATTCCAGGCAGAGTGAAGTGCAGTCTGACAATGGAAAAGTCAACCTGAGAGCTACGGAAGAAACAGAGTCTTTATTCATCTACTCAGGACAGAAAAATCACGACCAGCACACAGTTATTGCCTCAGGCTGCTCTAGGAGACAGGCATTGGCCCCTCTCTCTTTATTAACTAACTAAATAGGTATTGCCTGACTTCAGAACTCTGGGGAGACATTCGGGGGCTATAGGGTCCAGACATACATAAGGTAGCTGCTAATCCTTTAAAGGATTCCTGGTGTGGTGCTGTGGGTTAATGCGCTAGACTACAAAGTTGGTTTGAGCTTCAATGTTGGCGGTTCAAGCTCACCAGCCACTCCTCGGAAACCCTATACAAGGTTGTTATGGGTTGGAACTAACTTGATGGCACTTAAGAACAACATCAACAACAATCATCTAAAGACACATTGGCAAAAGTCAATCATATTTTCACATCTAGCATTTGCGCCTAATTCCCCATGAACAAGCTGTCAAAGTCAGCTTAATATTTTAGACCTGCAGTTTTGCAGGAGAAAGTCTATAGACCATAAAGAGTTTCCTTTGTCAAAAGTGATATAGATTTAAAAAGCTTGCCAGGGGGGTTCCTTACCATACTAGAAATAGTGCTACAAAGGTAAATATGACTGTGGCTATAGCAGAATTGAACAAGAAATTGGTATGACATTCATTGCATTGCAAACTCTGAATCCAGAATTACACTAGAAAACAAATGGTTAAGATTTCCCCACCCCTCATCTTGCCTGTGTTCTACAATGTTGTTGTTAAGTGTCGAATCACTTCTGACTTATTGCAACTCTGTGCAGGATTTCAGAGGAGTGGTTGGTGGGTTTGAACTGTCGACTCTGCAGTCCAAACTAATCTTGTGGTCCATGCATTGCCCCACAGTGCCACACCAGGACTCATTAAATCATCAGAAGAAGTTATAAACAAAATCCCTTGGTGGTATAAACAGGTAAGTGCAGTTTGGCAGTTTGAGTTCACTCAGAGATAGTTTGGAAGACAGGCCTGATTGATCTACTTACTTCTGAAAACCTTATGGGACAGTTTTACTCCGAGCACATGGGGTTGTCATGAGTCAGAACTGACTTAATGACAACTAAGAACCACAATATTATACAAGCAGAATATGGAGTATACAAGAAAAAAATCTTATTATACTAAACAGGGGCTCATGAGTTTAGGGGATTCATGAAACTGGATGACAAAAAAAATGCATCTTTATTGTTCCTTTTCTTCTACTTGGAATTTTACATTTCCTTCAATTAAGAATGAAAGCAACTAAGAAAGTCTTAGTAACTGTAATTTTGCTACCAATAGAAGTCAGATATTTTCATTAGACATTAGAATTGGCATAGAAAGTTCGAAATGCCATTATGTTCATTATCATTACAAAATTATGGAAGATATTAGACCCACTGCTAGATTTCATTCAATATACATTATAGCTATTATCATACCACAAGAAAACATTGTTAACTATTACAATTTTCTTTGTAAAATTATAAATTTTACTTTATACATTTAAAAACTTAATATTTTTAGAAAAGATTCCAATAGTCTGCTAAAGGAATCATGGGACAAAGATGTTAAGAACCTCTGTGATTATACCCATCATTTCCTTCTGCCTTCATTTCTGTCCTTCATCTCACTCACTCTCTTACCAACATCCTAAATCGCCTTGTTTTGCCTCAAAAGTCCCCTCACGATCTCAGTTATTTCAATGGGGCAATCTATCACATCACACATCCTCTGCAGGCCAATGCTTCCTCTTCCCCTCCTCTCTCAAATCAGGGCCCCCGTTTGCCTGGCTAACTTATCATCCACTAGGCATCCCCTCCTTCCCAGACTTGGTAAGGGTTCCTTTTCTTTTCACTCATCAGACTTTTCATCAATCCTTTTAGACAATATGTTTCCGCAAGGGCAAGCCCCAACCAGGATAATGCACTGGACTGCAAAGTCGATTTAAACTGCAAGGTCAGAGGTTCAAACCCACTAGCCGCTCCTCCAAAACCCCTATACAGGGTCGCTATGAGTCAGAACTGACTTAACAGCACTTAACACCATCAAACTCAGTGCTTAGGGTAATGATGAGTACACAGTGGGGTACTCAATGAATAAGATGCAAGTACACAGATGAATAAATCATTTTGTAACTTTTGATTACGTATATTTTATAAATTTTCAATTTAGTATGTTACATGCATTTTCCATTTTGCTAACTGTAATTTACTTTAAAGTTGCATAATATTCTATTGGAATTTCCTTGTTCTGTTAATCTTATTTCCATTTTTCATTAAAGCAAATACTGCTACAATGGGTACCTTTATGCATAAAGATTTATTTTTCTTCCATTGAATTTACGATTATTTCCATTGTTTTAAATCAAGGAAGAGAAATTAAGCAGTCTAATGAAATAACATGTTTACGGTTCTCGATTTATTCTAAGAAGTTGCTTTGCCAAAGGTTTCTCACAATCTAAAATGCCATAAGTAATATAAACAGAGCATCTGATAATTATTTTTCAAAGAACTTACGAAAGTTCTATTGGATACTAATCATTATGTTGTATGGCCTATTCAAAGGCTTGAATACAATTTTCATTTAAAAGAATAACTTTTCCTAAATTCAAAATGCTGTGTATTAATTTTCACATTGAGTGAAATTATTTTATTTTTAAACACAGAACTAAAGACAAAGACACTCTGCTAGGAAAGATAGATTATTTTAACTTAGGTACAGCCATTTTACTAAAGGATCAAAAATCATCATATGACTCTGGCAGAAGTTCAAATATTTGACAGCAAGAAATAAAACAATCTCTATTATGTCAAGAAATTCTAGGATTTATTTCATTTCATATTTGAAAGAAAGCAAATCGCTCATTTTTCTAGAGGCTAAGTAATTAATAACATATATAGAAACATACAAAAGAAAGCATACGCCAAGAAAATGTTTAGCGAGAAACTGGAAGTAAAATGTATGGGTTGACAGGTTTCTCCTGATTTCCTGACATAAATGCCAGCAGGCACTTGTCAGGCAGGGATGTATTTCCCATTTGTTCATGCCCCTGCCCCCTTCTTTGGTCTCAGGAGGCACCTGGCCTCTGTGCACCTGGCTGCTTCTTCAGATGTAGCACCCACTTTTCTCTCTCATCAGATGGGGATATGTTGGGTTGGCCCTTCTTTCAAAAATAAAGCTGTATGTCAGAGCAGACTGAGGAAAAGTACTGTGTTCTCTTTACCTTGTCCCTTGTAGGGAGAGCAGAGCACCCCATATTAAATTCCACTTAGTGCTCTTCATGTCATATCTGTTAACTATGTGACTAGTGTGTGGGGAATGGAGTACCGGGGCTGCAGAGGACATAAGCACTGAAGACACATTAACCAGTGGGAGGATAAGTAGGAAGACATTTCCTCCATTACGTAAACATGTGAGGAAGACCTGGAATATCCTTCTACATCTTTAAATGTCCCACTGGGAAAGTCAGGCTCATCAAGCCTTAATGTCCTGAAATGAAAACACAAGTGCACATAATTACCAGGAGGTTAAAAAACAAGCATATAAAGAGGGATGTAAGCGCAGGTTACTGTTGTGTACCAGCATGGCAAGAAGCAATGAGAGAACCAAAATAAGGACAGGGCTTTAAAATTGCATTGAACAAACAAGCTGCTTTTTATGACAACATTTACTGAATGTCTTTGAAGTAACAGGCACTGAGCCAGGCACCTGCATTGATTAGTTCACTCACTAATCCTGACAACAACCCTAGGAAGTAGGCATTCCCATTTTACAGATGAGGAAACAGAAGCTCAACAAAGATGACTTGTACAGTCACTGAGTGGTGGAGCTAGCCTTTTGACTTTAAGCTTATGTTATTGTTCTTTTAACTGTGCTATCAATTATGTGCATGCAAAAGTTGGACAGTGAGTAAGGAAGACCATAGAACAACTGATGCACTTGAATTATGGTGCTGGAGGAGAATATTTAAAGTACCATGGGCTGCGAAAAGAACAAACAAATCTGTGTTAGAAGAAGTACAGCCAGAATGCTCCTTGAAGCCAGGGTGACCAGACTTCGTCTGTCATACTTCGGCCATATTATCAGGAGAGACTGATCCCTGGAGAAGGACATCATGCTTGATAAACAGGAAAAAGAGGAAGACCCCCAATGAGATGGACTGGCACAGTGGTAGCAACAATGGACTCAAGTGTAGCAAAGATTCTAAGGTTGGCACAGGGTCACTCTGAGTGGGTACTGACTTAGAGCCTAAACAACATCATCAATGGTGTGGTGTTATAGGATACGCACTGGACTACAAGATCAGTTTGAACTGCAAGGTTGGCAGTTCAAACCTACCAGCCTCTCCTTGGAAACCCTATACAGGATCAGTACAAGTTGAAATCGACTTGACAGCACTTAACAGCAATCAGTGCACATTAAGCAAATGACACTCAGGAATCATACCTGGTTAATGTATGCCTATTCCAGGACACTATAACTTTTAAAGCCAAATCAATTATTAGTAGTTAGGATGGGAGAGAATCAACACCTTTCTGGAATAGCCAACTTTAGAAGTGACATCAAATGAAATAAAATCTCAATCAGCACGCACAGTGAAGCCCATGAGCCCTCCCTCATTCAAAGGCAGCACACATCATGGTGGTGGATCTGAGGGACTGTCCAGGGTGACTCTAGCTTTGAGATCCCTTTCTAGATGAATGACTCTGTGTCATTATTTACTCTCTCTGGGTCTCAGTTTCCAGTATCCATCCATCCGAGTATTTAAGAATATTTAAATAAAACAGTGTATATTAAATGTTTAACACAGTATGATGTTATTGTTGTGGTTGTTGTTAGGTGACATTGAGTCAGTACTGACTCATAGTAACCCTATGCATAGCAGAATGAAACACTGCCCGATCCTGGGACAACCTCACTACTGTTGCCATGCTTGAGTCTATCGATGCTGCCATTGGCCAATCCATCTCTTTGTGGGTCTTCCTCTTTTTCTCTGACCCTCCACTTTACCAAACATGATATCCTTCTCCAGTGACTGCTCCCTCCTGACAGTATGTCCGAAGTATGAGAGACAAACTTTGGCCATCTTGGCCTCCAAGGAGCACTCTGGCTGCACCTCTTCCAAAATGGATCTATTGGTTCTTCTCCTCCAACACCATAACTCAAAAGCATCAATTCTTCTACGGTCTTCCTTATTCACTGTCCAGCTTGCGCATGCATATGAAAATACCATGGCTTGGGTCAGGCACACCTTGGTCTTCAAGCTGACATCTTTGTTCTTCAACACTTTAAAAAAGTCTTGTGCAGCAGATTTGCCTAATGCAATACATCATTTGATTTCTTGACTGCTGCTTACATGAGTGTTGATAGTTGATCCAAGAAGAATGAAGTCCTTGGCAACTTCAATCTTTTCTCCGTTAATAAGAATGTTGTTTATTGTTATTGTTGTTAAGTCAGTTTTGACTCATAGTGACCCTGAATAGGATTTTTGAGGAGTGACTGGTAGGGTTGAACTGCAAACCTTGTGGTTAGCAGTCCAGTGCTTATCCTACAGTGCTACCGCATTCTTAACACAATAGAGGACACACAGTAATCATTCAGTTACATGATAATTATTGCTGGTATTACTGCTCTAGTATTTTTTTTGCATGTAAGTCTAACATTCTTGACTTGGTTTTCTAGAATACAGTATCCTAGGTACAGCCAAATGGGAAGTAATGACAGCTAACCACCAGAAGGACAGATGCCATCTCTCAGTAACAGAAGTGAAAAAGAACAATGGAAATAAGATCCCATTTTTGTTGTTAAGGGCTATCAAGTCGGTTCTGACTCACAGGGACCATGTATAGGATTTCCAAGAAGCAGCTGGCAGGTTTGAACTGCTAACCTTGTGGTTCACAGTCCAGTGTTGATCCTACAAAGCCACACCAGGAGTCCAAGATCCGATAGTAGGACCACAAAAATTAAAATCTATCAGATCACCAATAACAGACATTTCTATCATGCTTTACATTTTTTAAAAACTTTTACAAGCACTTCATTTGATTCATACTATATTCCTGTGATGTAGGGAGGGCACCACACCCACTTTATACATGAGAAAACAGAAGCTCAGAATACTTAAGACTTTCCCTAGAGCCTCAGTGAGTCAAAAGAATACCAGAGTTTACAGATGTGATGTCCAATACAGTAGTTGTTAACCTTGCGTGGTTACTTCAAATTCAGTAAAATTAAAGATTTAGTATCTTAGTAGCACTACCCACACTTCTGGTGCTCAATATCATGTGTGAATGGTGGTACTCATAGACAATGAAGATTATAGGCCATTTTAGTCACTGCAGGAAGATACATTGGATGGCACTGGTCCACAGAAATGAGAGCATCAATCCACTCTTATACAGTATAATTCCTTGAACCCATAACTGTGAGGTGGAATCTCAGAGCTAAAGAAGTCAGGAAAGAGCAAGATACTTTGAAAAGGTTTCTATGAAAAACACAGAAGCAGAGCTTTATAATGTAAGGTTAACTAACTGTGCAGCACTGAACTGCAAACAATAGAGTCCTAGTGTGGTGCTATAGGATACGCAAAGGATTCTTAACCACAAGGTCAGCAGATACAATCCCTCCAGCCACTCCTTGGAAACCCTAGACAGGGTCACTCTGAGTTGGGACCAACTTGACTGCATTTACCAACAACAAACAACAGATTGTAAACAAGGATCCCTGTTGAACAATGATTAAAAACTCTGCTGCTGCTAACTCAAAGTTGAGTGGTCTGAATCCATCTACAGCTCTGGGAGGAAAGAGCTGGCAATCTGCTTCTTTACAGTGTTCAGACTAGGAAACCTGGGCGGGGGGTGAGTTCTACTTTGTCACATATGTTTGCTATGAGTTGGAATCAATCAGACAGCACACAACCACAAAGATTGTAAACATCCTCCGAACTGGGCCCAGCATTCCATTAAGTGCCTAGCTCAGTGCCATGCACACAGAATCTACACATATATACTGAGATGCACTATCTGATCGTCTTCTCACCAAAAAAATAAATCACCGTTAGAGAATTCTTCCTTAATCAAATAAGTAGAAATGTCATAAAAATATAATAACCTTTGTTGGAATCCCAAGGGCATTTCTTGTTTATACATTGACAAATTTATTCAATGTTCATAAAAAGCTCTTTTGTATTCTGATATCTTTTCAATGCAGAAATGCTGTAAATAAATGTAATCAGAAGGGATGAATACCAGCTAGAAATAAGTATATCTGAAGATGAGAAAGTTTTTTTTTTTTAATAGTGATGGAAACCTTAACATAAAGAAATACAAGGTTTTGGTTTTTTTGGGGGGGGAGGGCTAGTTTATAATGCATCTCCAATAATTTAGACATTAGCAGATTCTCAGGAAGTCATAGTTTCAATTTTTGGTTCACTTTTCTTAAAGCAACAATGGGAAATAGCTCTCTGAAGTGAAGAGACTAACAATGCCCTATTGCTGTCAAGTTGATTCTGCCTCATAGCAACCCCATAGGTCAGAGTAGAATGGCCCAATAGGATTTCCAAGATTTTACACCTTTTCTGGAAGCAGAATGCCACATCTATCTCCTGTGGGGCTGCTGGTAGGTTTGAACCACTCAGCATTCAGTTGTTGGCCAAGTGCTTAACTTTTGTGCCACCAGGGCTCCTCTTCTAATAGTAAATGGTCAGCAGTATATCAAAGCAACATATAATGATCAAAAGTTTCAGAAATCAGTTTCTATAAGATGACAAACACTTAACTGCCTAAGAATCTTTAGCCTTGCTTGGTAGGATGTTGCTGTCAAATTCAAGATTCATGGGTAAATATGAAGGCAGTTCCATTTTTTAAATCAACTTTGAAAGTCTAATGATATATGTACAGTTCATGGAAACATGAGTTTAATGTATGGTCTGTGCTCTTTAGACAGATAGGGCTCATTTAGGTTCTACATGATTGTACTCCAGAACTTCAGACTTGAGATGTTTGTCATAAATACAGCTAATCTATTCTTTTATGAGGGGATACTAAATCTCAAACTCCTAGATTAGGGTAGATGCATACTAAATTTATGATGGCACTTGCCTATAAATGACAGACATTGCCAAGGTAGAAAACTATCATTTCTTCTACTCAACAGCACAAGGTCCTAATGCTAGAGACAGAAATGGGGAAAGAGGCCATTAAGAACACCTTGCTGGCTAATCAATGGAGTCCTGTAGCAGTCAGCGGAAATGAGTTGTCATTTGAAAACCTTGGCCCCATTTGTAACAACACGTAAGAACTATGAAACACACAGGGGAACTCATAAAAATGATGAAACGAGGGTCTCCATTTGTATTCTTGGCAGAAAAGCTCTGGAAAAATTGAAAATATGCTTACATAGGCAAAAGAGTGACCATAAAGATTTGCACTGTAACCTTTCCAGCAAACTCATACTCATCATGGTTGATATTTGCTCTGGGTTTACCCCTGAGGAATTGCCTCCATGCAAAAACAAAACACATGGCGAAATAAAATGGGCTGTTGGGGGCTATCCTCCTCTCTCTCCCTCCTTAAGTCTTTTCTGACACCATCATCTGACATTCTCCATTGGTTATGGGTATGAGATAAAAGAAACAATATCCCAAAGTTCAGAAAATTATGACTTTTAGATGGAATGAATCAAAATGCTACTAAAAAAGTAGACTGTATTATAAAGAGCCCAATTGTATCCGTTGAAGAGGCAGTTCAAGGTTTCGGCCATATTGGCCATGCCCTTTCCCAGCATTAACCTCTAACTCAGTGAGTATACTTGGCTCTAGACATAGAAGTCCATAACTGTCAAGCAGGAACTTTGAGAACATTTGCCATTTACTTGAAATGAGTGTTTTTATTTTACCTTGCCCTTGAAAAGATCTGTTATTGCTTATAGCTTTATTCTATCACAATATAAATGCTACAGACAATAGACTGCATAGAAACTAGGGATTATTGATAAAAACAAAGTCTGAGCAGATCTTTATTTCAATACTGCAACTCAAACCATTTAAAAGTTATGGATGGTACTATTTACTAATTCCTAAAAAGTTTCATGGTTTCTGACTCCTCTAAATCAGAGAGGTAATGGGAATAATGGGAGCAACACTGAAGAAGTTCTCATTGTGATTCAATAGGATATGAGTTGTGCAACCTCTAGCAAGCCACGCAGCCATTCCAAGACCCAGGTTTTTCACCATTTGTTACTATATTTTTAGGAATAGTTCAATGGTAGCATCTATATGTTATTATTTCTCTTTGTACCCCTAATATCCAACAGAGTAAAAAACACTACTAGGTTAGTGTTTCCTCTTTATGAGGAAAACAATAATTCTGTTCATTGTTATGCCCCAGTATCTAACAAGTATACCCATTTAATGTAATTAATATGGATTTGTTGAGTGAATGAATGGATATCAATTTTGTTGTAAGAATGGATAAAAGATAGATATTAATTTTGACCCTACCTATCTGGCAGAATTGTTGTAAGGGTCTTACAAAAACAGATATATGACTAAATTATGTAAATGGATCCTATTTTAAAGTGATCCTACTGTTAATCATCTTAGCCTTTTTTTTTTTTTTAAGTTTTTATTGGGAATTGAGTGAAAGTTTACAGGGCAGATCATTAGTTTTACATTCAACAAATCATACTTTGTTTCACTACACTGATATAATCCCCTCTAGGTACCATCAGTTAATAGTATTACTCTCTATTCATTTTAGTTTTGTTTTTTTTTAACACTCAGACATATATAATAATTCAAACCACCAAAGGGCACATTCTGCAAGTCTGCCTTCAGCTCTCAGTCCCTCTCTTCTCCTGAATCTAGAGTTCTCAGCTGCTCCCTCTCTCCATGTCCCCATCTCTGGCTCCATCTTTGGTGTCCCTGCTTCTCTGAATAAAGTCCCACATTCCACTTGTGCTCTTCTCCCTTGATGGTCCTAGGATGCTCTGTTTTTGGACTGTAAGATTAACTATTCCCCTGTTTTTGTTACAAAACTTCTACCGTTACAATTGTGACAGTTGCAATTAGTCATAATAACAATTACTCACTACTGAATCATAAGAATCTTATCCCCATCTCTTTTCACCAGACCCATCTAGACAAGATGAAAACTTTTCAGTGGGAACTCTATCTTCCCACACACTCTCTTAAACTAAACTCCCTCTTGATACCTTGTAAGTCAGTCATTCGTACCTTTATCACCCCCTCATTTTAGGTAGCCAGTGTCTAAATTGCCCGTACCTATCTACCCTGTATACAGAAGCGATAGCATTGATACTTGATGTGAAGACTCCTTCCCTCTCTGTTGGTATTTTGAATACTACCTCCATGAATATAGATCAGGTTAATCAAATTGTAGCAATTTACCCTCATTTCCTTTATCAAAAATTGTTTTCTTTTTTCTTCCTCTAGTCGAGTTCCAATTATCAAGCCATTGAGGTTGGGTCAAAGGGGTACTATTTGCAAGTTTGGGGTTCTTGTGCATCTCCTCTCACTTCATGTCAGCTGAATGCTTCAATCTTAGCTCTAGCCCTCTGTGGCTATGTCCTTGTCCATGGGCTTACACTTTGGACCAACCAACCCTTCCTGTTTTCTTTCTCATCTCCAGGTCAATGGGAGTCTATGGAACCCAGTCCATTTTCTTCATTGCTGCCTTTCACCCTCTTCCACTCACTGGTAGACCAATGTGGTCACCAGCAAGCTTACATGCCCTGCTCATGTGTTCCTTTTGAGTATCAGTCTTAGAGGGGGGTTTGTTCTGAAGGGACTTGATTGCTTGTCTTGATGGCTTCCCAGAGAACAACTTGCTTATTCATGTAGTAGCCAACCATACTGCCATTTTTGTTTTGTGGTTTTCCTGATGATCTTTCTTTGAAGCTGTATCTTCTGTTGCTCTAGCTATTCCAGGCTGGTCTGCTTGTCCTTTCTGGTGGGAATGTCTCACTTTAGAAGGTTGGATGGGGCTCAGGATTCCACCTAAGGTCCTATACACTGCAAAGGCTATGCAAGAGGCCTAATTCACTGAGCATTTTGTAGACCCCTTTTAGGTATTCCAATCAGTTATAGGCTGAAGACGGGCTTACAAGTTTTATGTAATCATGTTTCCCGACATTCCTTTCTATCCCACTCAAGTGTCTATTTTACAATAGTAGGCAAGGGAAACCAATATTCATAAGACATTCAAGCATCTTAGTATTATTTCCCCTCTCCAGGGTTTGCCTTGATTTCTGTATCACAGAGCTCACTCTGTTGTTCCAAGTTTGAGCATGAATTACTATTTCCCTCTGTCTCATTTAGCCCATGAAAACCTGTCTTAGTATTCCCCTATCTTCCACTCCTACCCCTTCTTATGTACTACCCTCCCCAACACCCAGACTATGATGTGTCTGCCTCCTATCCTGTGCTGTACTGTCACCTCCCTCCACCTCCACTAGACCCCTACCCCACCTCACCACTATCAAGAAAGATTTCTTTTCCCCTTTAATATGGGTATCTTTTCTTAAGCTTTTACAATAGTCTTATGCAATATTTGTCCTTTTGTGACTAATTTCACTCAGCATAATATCCTCAAGGTTCATCCATGTTATGTGGTGGCTTACGGCTTCCTTGTTATCCTTCAAGGTAGCATACTATTCCATTGTGTATATGTACCAAAGTTTGTTTATCCATTCTTCCATTAATGGGCACTTAGGCTGTCTCCATCTTTTTGCTATTGTGAACAGTGCTTCTATGAACATTGGTGTGCATACATCTACTTGTGTTATGGCTTGTATTTCTTGTGGCTATACGCCAAGTAGAGGAATTGCTGGATTATATGGTATTTCTATTTCCAACTCTCTGAGGAAGCCCCATACTGTTTTCCAAAGTGGTTGGACCGTTTTGTATTCCCACCAGCAATGTAGGAGGGTCCCAGTCTCTCCACATCCTCACCAGCATTTATTGCCCCCCCCTTTTTTTTTTTTTTGAACTTTGCTGTTATTGCTGGTGTGAGATGATATCTCATTGTTGTCTTGATTTGCATCTCTCTAATGGCTAGTGACTGTGAACATTTCTTCAAATGTTTGTTGGTGAAATATCTGTTCATGTCTTGTGCCCATTTTTTAATTGGGTTATTTGTCTTTTTCTTGTAGAGGTGTTGTAGTTTCCTATAGATTTTAGAAATTAGTCCCTTGTCTGATATGTTATTTCAAAAGATTTTTTTCCCATTCTTTGAACTCCCTTTTTACTCTTTTGGTGAAATCCTTTGATGCACATAAGTTTCTAATTTTTATTATGTACCAATCATATATTTTGTCTTCTTTCATCTGTGTAATTTTCACAATGCTTGGTAGTCTGTGTGAGCCCTGAATTAGAACCCTTAAATTTGTTCATATTTTCTCATTGATGAGCTTAATAATTCTGGGATTCACATTTAGGTTTTTAACCCATGCTGAGTTGGTTTTTGTATATGGAGTGAGGTAAAGGTCTTGTTTCAATCTTTTCCGTATCGCTTTCCAGTTCTGCCAGCAACATCTGTTGAAGAAACTATTTCTTCCCCACTCAGTGTATTTTGGCCCTTTATCAAACATCACTTGGCTGTATGTGGATGGGTTAATTTCTGGATTCTCGATTCTGTTCCATTGATCTATGTTGTCTTTCATTGTACCAGTACCAAGCTGTTTTGACCATTATAGCCATGTAGTTAAGTTTTGAAATCAGGAAGTGAGAGGCCTCCAATGTTGCTGTTCTTCTTAAGCAGTGCTTTGCTTATCCTGGGTCTCTTTCCTTTCCATATAATGTTTGTAATTGTTTTTTCCATGTCTCTAAAGCATGTTTTTGGAATCTGGATTAAGATTGCATTATATGTGTAGATTGCTTTGCACAGTACTGACATTTTCACGATGTTAAGTCTTCCTATCCAGGAGCATGGTATATTTTCCCATTTTTGCAAGTCTCTTTTGGTTTCTTATAGTAGTGTTTTGTAGTTTTCTTTGTATAGGTCCTTTGTTTCTCTAGTTACATTTATTCCTAAATATTTCATCCCTTGGGTGGCTATTATAAATGCTATTGCTTTCCTAAATTCTTTTTCAGCACTGTCATCATTAGTATAGAGGAATCCAACTGATTTGGGTATGTTGATCTTGTACCCTGCCACTTTATTGAATCTTCCAATGAGTTCCAGTAGTTTTTCTGCTGACTCTTTGGGGTTTTCCATATATAGGATCATATCATCTGCAAATAGAGTTTACTACCTCTTTGCCAATTTGGATGTCTTTAATTTTCCTATCTTGCCTTATAGCTCTGGCTAAGACTTCCAAAACAATATTGAATAGGAGTAATGATAAAGGACATCCTTGTCTGGTACCTGTTCGCAAGGGGAAGAAGTCTTTCAGTTTCTCTCCATTGAAAGTAATGTTGGCTGTTGGTTTGTATATATGCTGTTAATTATGTTGAGGAATTTTCCTTCAATTTCTACTTTGTTGAAATTTGTTTTTCTTAGGAATGGATGTTGGATTTTGTCAAATGCCTTTTCTGCATGAATCAATATAATCATGTGGTTCTTTTTCTTTTTCTTATTTATATGGTGAATTACATTGATTGTTTTTCTGATTTTAAACTATCCTTGCAGCCCTAGTATGAATCCCACTTGGTCATGATGTATTATTTTTTTGTTGTATTGTTGAATTCTGTTGGCTAGAATTTTGTTGAGAATTTTTGCATCTATGTTCATAAGGGATTATTGGTCTATAATTTTCTTTCTTAGTGTTGTCCTTCCCTGGTTTTGGTATAAGGATTATGCTTGCTTCACAGAATGTATTAGGGAGAGTTCCATCCTCTTCTATATTCTGGAATAATTTTAGTAGAATTGGTGACAACTCTCAGGGAATCCATTTGGTCCTGGATGTCTTTTGGTTGGGAGTGTTTTGATGACCTGATCAATTTCTTCTTTTGTTATTGGTCTGTTCAGGTTTTCTACTTCACATTGTGTATGTTAGGTAGGTCATGCTTTTCTAAAAATGTATCCAATTCCTCTAGGTTTTCAAAGTTGTTAGAGTACAGTTCTTCATAATATTCTGTTATTCTTTTTCTTTCTATTGGTTCTGTTATGACAGCACCCATGTGTTTTCTTATGTGTGTTATTTGTGTCTTTTCCCTCTTTTCTTTTGTTAGGTTTGCCAATGGTTTGTTGATTTTATTAATTCTTTCAAAGAACCAGCTTCTTGTCCTGTTGATTCTTTCTATTTTCTATCTAATTTATATATATTGCTGTAATCTTTATTATTTCCTTTCTTCTGTTGACTGTAGGTTTACTTTGCTGGTCTATTTCTAGCTGTTGGAGATGTTGTGTTAATGTGTTGATTTTAGTTCTTCTTTTTAGATGTGTATATTTATTTCAATAAATTGTCCTCTCAGCACTGCTTTTGTCATGTTCCAAAGATTATGGTATGTTGTGTTTTCATTCTCATTTTTTTTCTAGGAACTTTGTGAATTGACGTTTTAGTTCTTCTATTACCCAGTCACTTTTCAGCAGGATGTTATTCAGTTTCCATGTATTTGACTTTATTTCCTTAGTCTTCCTATTGTTGATTTCTAATTTGATAGCATTGTGGTCTGAGAAGATGCTTTGTAGTATTTTGATGTTTGTAAGTTTATGGAAGCTTGTTTTGTGGCCTAACATATGGTCTATTCTGGAGAATGTTCCATGAACACTGGGAAAAAAACGTGTATTGTGCGGTTGTTGGGTTTAATGCTCTGTATACATCTATGAGGCCCAGTTGGCTGATTGTGTTGTTTAGTTCCTCTGTGTCTTTGTCACGTTTCTTTCTGGTTGTTCTATCCATTTCTGCCTTGTAACCAAGTCCCAGTCCTCGACAAGCCAGGTTTTAATTCTTCAGGAATCTTCACTTTAACCTCCACTCTATTCTTAAATGCCTCCTCATTTTCAACTACAGGATTAGCCTGGGCCCTTTTCTTCTGAAGTGGCTGAGGTGCTTCACTGGTACTTCTACCATTTCCATTTCCAGGACTGTTTTGTGTGTTGTTCCTTGTCTTTCTCACAGATCCTGAAGGGGGTACTTAGCAGAGCGACCCCCTCGCCCATCTGCATGGAAGAGATGGCTCCAGGTTCTTCTGCTGAGGATCATCTGTCTTCTTTCCAGAGGAGGCCCCTCTCTTCTTACTTTTCCACATGTTGCTTCAAGTTGGGTTTTTGAAGTTATTTTCTTCTGAAAATTGTTGTCCATGAGATTGAGAACCCTGCTTTCTGGAACTCATTCAAACCTGTTTTTATTCTAACCCATAATCTTCTTCTTCCTTCTTCCCCTTCCAAGAACTCTTAGGGCTTTCTCATGATAGAATCTTAGGTTTTCAGGGATAGTCTGGAAAGGTGAAGTGGGTGTCCAAGATTCTGAAATGAAGGACTGTTCTGTAATCAGGATCATATCTTCTGATCCTTACTCTACAAATTTAGCTTTTCTGATGGTGACCCAAAAAGAGAATCCAGCTCTTCCCAGCAGATGACATGTGATACTGTTATTCCTCCAACGCTATATAGTAAAGCCATCATTTTAGCTCTTTTATAAGTGTACAGCATTTTAAATCAATCCATTCACTTTTCACCTGTTTAGACAGCAATTGGTAAAAAGCTGTTTACCCTTAAATAGCTTAGTATACTTTGAAATATGAATATATTTTCCCCATCCTGATAGCTAGTTAATTTTTAAAAATTCAGTGCTAAATCCTAGACATATGGCCCATCAGGTTAACTACCAAAATATTTTTTTATTGCTTAGAAAATAAAGTATTTTAAAGGCTCTGCATTGTTTGAATCTGTTAGCCCATCTACTGTTAAGTCAATTTCAGCTCATAGTGCCCCCACAAGACAGAGAAGAATTTCCCCACAGGGTTTCCAAAGCTATAAATCTTTATATCTTTACAGAAGCAGACTGCCTGCCACAGCTTTCTCCCATGAAGATGCTAGTGGGTTTGATTTGTTTACCTTTTGGTTAGCAGTCAGTGCTTTAACCATTGCATGTTATGAGTTGTCAGATGCTGTCATAAAAGAACCTTTAATTTGACATATGGGACATATTATAAAAGGGATGTATGCTGTCATATCGCAGTATGACACTTGAACTCCAGGGAAAAATTCAGCAGAGTGTCTGGTCAATGTGTTCTAGTCATCTTCCTGAAGCTGCCCAATACCTGCTGTGTTTTGACCCTGATTCTTTCAAAGCACATTTCTCCTCTCTCCTACCATGTTTTGAACTCTTACTGATGCATCATTAAAGAGTTGGAACAGATCCTAGGACACCATGAAGGCATGTCTTTAGATTTTATATTTAATTCCATCACAACTTCTAAAAAAGTGAAAAGGATGGTGATTAAATGTCTTTAATTAAATCTGTTTTTCACTCAGAGAGATAAAGCTTCTTATAATACTCTGAAATGAAATACCTGCTATTATACTTTAAATTGATTTTGTCTACTTACATAAGAAATGTAGTAGACAAAATACACAGGAATACACAGAAATCAAATTGACCACATTGTGTGATGAGACAGTGGAAAAGCTCAATATCATCAGCCAAAACAAGGCCAAGGCCAACTGTAGACCAGACGAGCATTGCTCAAATGTAAGTTCAGGCTGAAGCTGAAGAAAATGAAAACAAGTCCACTCAAGCCAAAATATGACCTTGAACATATCCAATGTGGATTTAGGGACAATCTTAAGAACAGATTTGATGCATTAGACACAAATGCCTGAAGAACAGAGAGTTGGGGATGAAATCAAGAACATCATACAGGAAGAAAGCAAAAGGTCATTAAAAAGACAAGAAATAAAAATGGATGTCAAAAAGAGACTCTGAGACTTGTTCTCCAGCATAAAGTTGCTAAAGTAAATGGAAGAAATAAAGTAAAGGAGCTGAACATAAAATTGCAAAAGGCAGCTCGAGAAGACAAAGACTCCAGGTTAGAAAACCAAAAGGGAAAAACACAAACATTTCTCAAGCTGAAAGCACTGAAGACAAAATTCAAGCCTCAACCTGTAATACTGAAGGATTACATGGATTAAATATTGAATGATATAGAAATCATCAAACTAAGATAGAAAATACACACAGAGTTATCAAACCCAGAAGAAATCATCACTGTTCAACCATTTTAAGAGGTTGCATAGGATCAAGAATAGATGGTACTGAAAGAAAAAGTTCAAGCTGTACTGAAGATGTTGGCAAAAACCAAGACTCTAAGAATTAATGGAATACAAATGGAAACCTTTTAACAAACTGATACAGCACTGGAGACACTCACTCATCTATGCCAAGAAATCTGGAAGACAGCTAGCAGACCAACTGATTGGAAGAGATCCATATGTGTGCCCGTTCCAAAGAGAAGAGACCCAACAGAAGGTACAAATCACCAAACTGTATTATTTAATATCACATACAAGTACAATTTTTCTGAAGATAATTTAAAAATGGCTGTAACAGTACATTGTTATATCGCTTGGAGTTGGAACTGATTGGATGACAACTACAACAACAACAACTAACTCAAGTGGAAAACAAACAAAAAACCTTGACATTAATATCCTGGAAATCTGGCATATGATAGTCTACTTTAATAATAAACATCTTTGTATTACATAGATCTGGATATGTTGTTGTTAAGTGCCGTGGAGTCAGTTCTGACTTATAGTGACCCTGTATAGGGTTTCCAAGGAGCAGCTGGTGGATTTGAACTGTTGACATTGTGGTTTGCAGTTCAATGTGGATCCTATAGCACTACACCAGGACGCCAGATCTGGATATAGCATGAGCTAAATTATATCTCCAAGACAGAAATGGTGTCCTACGTGCCAACTTTGTAAGCAAATAAGACTTCTTTGGCTTTGGGGGTTGTTAGGTCACTTCTTAGAATAGTCTGTAGTCTCATGAAGCAGAAAGAGACCATTTATTGTTCCCATGCTCCTGGTCAGATAATCTGAAATCACACATCACTCGTTTTGAATGATGTTCAGTGAATCCCAGGGTGCTGTTCTCTGAGAAACTCCCTTCCTTAATTTTCTCCCCCTCAATATTTGCCCTCATAGATCAACTATCTGTTGCTAAATTATTGATATTACATCATATAAAAATGGAAATTGAAGTATTCATTCGTATAGGTACTGTGAATGCCTAGACATTTGAAATCTGGAAGCTGAGACATGGAGTAATGAGCATTTTAACTTTTCATTCGAGTATGTAAGAATCCACTTGACAGGAGCTCTTCATTCAGAAGAAAGACCAGTGCTAGAGAATTAAGTCTCATAAGAACTGCCTATCAACCATGAATTGTCACAGTGACAATTACTTTAATATTTTGGCTGATTCCTTGGGGGCAATGTTGTCTGAAATAAAACATTTCAGTCAATTAAGTTCCTCAGTAACCACTCCTCTTCCCACTGTCTTTATATGACATCTATTTATGGAAGACTTGTTTGCATGTCTGCTGTTCTTCTAAAATAGGTTTCACGTGGAATGAAAACAAGTTACCTACAAGAATCTCTGATTCTGACAGGGCTGTGGTAGCTTTTTAAGGATTTAGAAACAGGTGGTTAACACCAGGTTACATATTACAATGCTTAGATTTCCCATTTGAGCAAAGTTTCTAATTTTCCAATGTGTGGGAAGTCTTGTATAAACCTGGCATTCAGTAAAGGTGACATAACACACCTCTATTTAGCAAATATAATCTCCTTTGTTTTTAAACAGTGCCATCTTTCAATAACTTTGGCATTGCTTTTGTGAATATTAAAAACAAAAACAAAACAAAGACAAACATTTCATTGTTGTTGCTAGGTGCCCTTGCGTCAGTTCTGACTTAGAGTGATGCTATGCACAACAGACTGAAACACTGCTCTGTCCTGCACCATCCTCCCAATTGTTATGTTTGAGTTCACTGTTGCTGCTACTGTGTCAGTCCATCTCCTTGAGGGTCTTTTATGCTGACCCTCCACTTCTCCAGTCACTTTTCCCTCCTGACAACATGTCGAAAGAATGAGAGACAAAATCTTAACTATCTTTGCTTCTATGGAGCATTGTGACTGCAATTCTTCCAAGACAGAATTGTTTGTTCTTCTGGCAGTTCATGGTACTTTCAATATATTTTGCCAAGACCTTAATTCAAATGCACAGATTTTTCTGTGGTGTTCCTAATTCATTGTGCAACTTTCACATGCTTATGAGGTTACTGAAAATACTATGACTTCAATCAAGTGCATGTAAGTTCTCAAACTGACCTTTTTGCTCTTGAACACTTTAAAAATGTCTTTTGAGGCAGATTTGCCTAATGCAATTCATAGCTTGATTTTGTGACTGCTGCTTCCATAACTGTTGATTGGGGATCCAAGCAAAATTAAGTCTTTGACAACTTTAATCTTGCTCCATTTATCCTGTTGCTATTTATTGGTCCAATTGTGAGGATTTTTGTTTACTTTATATCAAGGTACAATCCATACTGAAGACTGTAGTTTTTGATGTTCATCAGTAAGATTTCAAGTCTTCTTGGCTTCCAGCAAGCAAGGTTGTATCATCTGCATATCCCAGGTTTTTAATGAGTCGTCTTCTAATGTTGATGCCATGTTCTTCTTCATATCATCAAACTCATTAATGCTAATGTTTCTTTAGTATTAATATTTATGTAACACATGAAAGATACAAATAAGTCATTTTAATGGTCCAAGCAAACAAATTGCCAAACAATTTATGCATATTTTGAGTAAGCAGAATTTGGTTGGTAACTGCTAAATACAGGTGATTTCTAGTCTAATATGGACAGTAACATCGTAAGTGAGGTCAACACTCTTAGACTACAGCTACTTTGGTGATTGGCTAGGAAAATGTCAGCGGAAACACAGAATAAAGAGATCACTTCATAGCTAGTGGGAGTCCCTGGAGGTACAAACAATTAACTTCTTAGCTACTAACCTGTGTGGTGCTGTGGGTTAATGTATTGGACTACAAAGTTGGTTTGAACTACAAGGTTGGTGGTTCAAGGTCACCAGATGCTCCTCAGAAACCCTATACAGGGTTGCTATGGGTCGGAACCAACTTGATGGCACTTAACAACAACAACAACCCTAAAGGTTGGCAGTTTAAATTTACCCATCGGTACCTTGGAATAAAGCCCTGACAATCTACTTCCAAGGGATGCCAGATGTTGAAAATTCTCTTGGAGCACAATTCTACTGTGACACACATGGGGTTGCCCTGAGATGGAATTAACGTCAAGGCAACTGGTTTGGGTTTTTCCAATCTGCTGCAGAGGGATGCCGTTGTGGTGATTTGTTTTGTTCTCTTTTCACTCTCAACCCTCAGGGATTTGTGTAGATTTCAGTTCTCTTCTTATTTATATCACTGCTATACAGGATTGCTGTGAGTCAGAATTGACTTGACAGCACTTAACAACAACAACATACTTGACACAGAAATGCTGGTGGGTAAATACAGTGGCTAAGTGCTCAGCTGCTTACCACCAGCTGCTCTTTAGGAGAAAGAATTATGTGGGTCACTCTGTTTCCATAAAGATTACAGCCTCAGAAACCTTATAGAGCAATTCTCTTCTGGCCTACAGAATCACTGTGAGTTGGAATTGACTCAAAGACAATGCATTTAACTTGATGCTCGTGTGTTCCTAGTGCTCATCAGGTAGAGAACTGTTTAGGAAGTTTCACTGAGCAATGACTAGCAATCAAGTATTGGAATAAAAGCTTTGTATCATTAAAATCATTGGGCATGTGGGAAGCCATCAAGGCAAGCAATCAAGTCCCTTCAGAACAAACCCCCCCTCTAAGATTGAAACTCAAAGGAAACACATGAGCAGGCATACAAGCTTGCTGGTGACTACACTGCTCTACTGGTGAGTGGAAGTGTGGGGGAAAGGCAGCAATGAAGAAACAGGCTGAGTTCAACCACATTCCATAGACTCCCATTGGCCTGGAGATGAGAGAGAGAAGAGGAAGGGCTGGTTAGTCCAAAGTGTGGTGAGACCTGGAGACACTTGAGCCCATGGAAAGAACATAACCACAGAGGGCTAGAGCGGAGAGTGAAGCATCCAGCTGATATAAAGTGAAGTGAGATGCACAAGAACACCCAAACTTGCAGACAATACCCATTTGACCTAGCCTCAATGGCTTGATAATCAGAACTTGACTAGAGGAAGATAAAAAAGAAAACAATTTTTTAATAAAGGAAATGAGGGTAAATTGCTACAATTTGATGAACCTGACCTATATTTATGGAGGTAGTAACTCTAAATACCAACAGAGAGGGAAGGAGTCTTCACATCAAGTATCAAAGCTATCCCTTCTGTACACAGGGTAGATAGGAACGGGCAACTTAAGACACTGGCTACCTAAAATGAGGGGGCTGATAAAGGTACGAATGACTGACTTACAAGGTATCAAGAGGGAGTTTAGTTTAAGAGAGTGTGTGGGAAGATAGAGTCCCCACTGAATAATTTTCATCTTGTCTAGATGGGTCTGGTGAAAAGAGATGGGGATAAGATTCTTATGATTCAATAGTGAGTAATTGTTATTATGACTAATTGCAACTGTCACAATTGTAAAGGTAGAAGTTTTGTAACAAAAATGGGGGAGTAGTTAATCTTATAGTCCCAGAACAGAGGACCCTAGGATTATCAAGGGAGAAGAGCACAAGTAGAATGCAGGACCATATCCAGAGAAGCAGCAACAATATAGATGGAAGCAGAGATGGGGACATGGAGACAAGGAACAGCTGAGGACTTTAGACTCATGGAAAGAGAAAGGCTGTGTGCAGACAGCCAGGTGCTGAAGGCCAAGAGGCAGGCTTGCAGGATGTGCCCTTTGGTGGTATAAATTATTACATTTGCCTGAGTGTTTTTTTTTTTAAAGAAGTAAAATGAAGAGAGAGCAATACTGTTAACTGATGGAAATGGGGGGATTATAATCATTGAATGTAAAACTGATGATCTCCCCTATAAACTTTCACTTAATTCCCAATAAAAACTTAAAAAAAAAAAGACCAAGTTTACTGGTCAGAAAGAGACTAGAGGTACCCAAGACTATGGCCTCAGCCACCCTTCAGGTCTGGAATCGAATGCCTCCTCATGGCCCAATTTTCATCCAAGTGGTAGATAGGTATATATGGAGACAACAACACTAGCAAGGTATGTTCACCATGGAATGGCCAATTATTCAAATTAAAAGGGCAACATTTACTATATAAGAACAAAGTTCAGAAGGGTTGGGAAGGAGGATAGAATGGAAATAAGAACCCCAGGGAGGAAATCATTGAGATGGAACAAAGTGTATGATTTGTTAAATATAAAACTGGTGTGCTGCTCTGTAAACCTTCATTCAATTCACAATAAAAATCTTCAAAGAAAACAACAACCACAAAAAAGTCACTGGGCATGATGTGATTGTGACTCAGGCTTCTAACTTGGATTTTCTATTTCAGTACTTTACTCTTTCCTTCATTCTATCTCTAATCTTTGACTTTTTTCCCCTCCTAGTTTCTCTTCTCCTACACCTTTCCTGCTATATTTAATTATCTTCTGTTCTTTTATTAACTCCTTTCTTGATCCTTCTGCTTCTATTTTTAACACCCTTTCTTGCTATTTTACTACTTTCACTATAACAGAACTTTTACTCCCCAATATTAATATGACACTTTATGTGGAGTGCTGAGCACAGGACATAGCAATGTTGGAACGTTTAGAGTACCCATCAACTGTGCTATTAGCTTCAGTCACAAAATAAATGTTAAGAATGGAGTTGTGTGAACCTCCATTATTTGATCATTTTATTTATAAGTAATGCTAGACCATAATTCAGGTAATAAAAATTTGTGACAGAGTACTGTTTTATAGAAGCAGCAATATCCTGTAGAAAATGAAACCAGACAGGAAATCAGGAGATGATCGATCCTACCCTTCCAAACACTGAGTAAGCGCCAGCAAATAACTGCTGCAAAGTGTACACATGCCTCGGTTGGCTCTTTTGTAAAATGAAGATAATATTTGACCCTATTATCTGACAGAAATGGGCTAAAGATGATTTAGATAATATAGATTTGAAAGTTATTTTCTTTAGAAGGGGGGAAGTACTATGTCATGCATCAGTATTTGTAATTATCTATTCATCAGATAACCTGACTTAGTGATTCTATCACACAAAGACAGAAAATGTATTTATTATCAAATTTTGGTTAACTCTCTCCTTCTAAGCTGCACAGTTTTTGGAGCTAGCATGTCTGGGACCTGGTTAATAATGGTCCCTTTCTATACCGTTTCTTTGTGTGAATATGCTTTTCCGAACCTTCCTCTGATAATGGATTTACTTTTCTCCAAAGGACCTTGGCAGCCACAAGAAAGTGTTCTTAAGCCTTCTCCTCCAATTTACAATGATACAGAAATCCGAAGAGAATCAGAAGTATGTTTGTGTATGCCATTTTCCAACAACAGAGAGGTTCCTCAAGAGAATGGCAAATATAAGGAATAGGGACACATTCTCTTAATATCCTTTAACAGACACTGCCCTTCAATTAGCCACAGAATCAGGATGACATATACATCATGGACTCTACAGGCAGATACATGAGTGTAAAAGCCTATAAAATATCCAGTTTCATACTATCCATGCTAGAAAGATGAAAAATATCCCTTTCCATTCATCTCCAATCTATTCAGAAATACTGCTGACTCACTGGGATTATGAAATACAGACTCTCCCTAACAGAATTCCACTAGAGCTGGTTTCCATTATATAAAGTTTTTCTGTCAATTCGTAACTCTACAAATAATTCCCTCCACATTTTTGAGTTCCTTCATAATTCTGAAAGGAACTCTACAAAGGTCTTCAAAATAAAAATCTTTTGTTATTGAGCATATCACACATTCGTTTCATAATGCTGTTCTTTCTGAAAACTCTTCCTTTATGCCCCTTCATTCCCCTTACCAAGAAAAGAGAACATAAAAACATCTGCTATAAACAAGTTTAAGTACTTCATTACTGGAAAAGTCTCTAGTAAAAATTAACATAAAAGCATTAGAAAGGAATAACCATTCACTCAATATTTTATGTCTTGTATTTTCTGATTTTTATCTAAATACACTGCAACCAAGTAGCTTCTACTTCTACATGCATATATACTTATATATATATTTATTTACACACACATACACATACATATAGATACACTTAAATGTGTATATCTAACAACACAGAATGGTAACGTATCAAATGCTTAGATTCCGTGCAGACAAAGCACTTCCTGTGAAGGAAACAGTCATATTATAAAAGCAAGTCAAGGAGAGTTGCATGCAACTACTATAGAGGCTAGGGGTGGGAAGGGGGAGTGGGAGCAGGAGGACCACAAAGAACGTAAAGAACAAAAAGTGTCATTGACCTGATTTGTCAGAGTTGTTGCCTGTGATGGGCGTGATGGAGCAGCTGGGATTAGCCTTTGCGCTGTCCTTGGAAGAAACCATTTTGGGTTTATTTTTCGTTGCCTCTAGTGCTTTGACCTTCTTGGCATGTTTACTTCCTTTGTAGTGGGCCTCGGCCTGGCTCTACAAAGGAGAACAAATCAGGCTCATTTTTTGCTACTTAACAAACACCACAATGGATGATCATGCAAGAAAAAAAAAATACATTCAATCCTAGGTAGCACAGACATCTTACAACTCAGCACTTGACTATGCTTCTGGCATTTCATCAAGTGTTAGACAAGCATCAGAGAGATGTCAGCATATTGAAACCGTCTATATAACATGGAGCATCGCAATTTTAGAAACCAAACATTACACATGTGGACAACAGAGCTAGGGCAAAACTGCCACAAAGGTGGGCTTTGTCACCTGTGCCTTCCCACCACTGCCCCATTGGTGTTACTTATCAAACACTGGCCTTCAGGGGCCTCAGACTAGCTGGGAGCAAGCTCCTTAAATGTCTTACCAGAGCATAACCTTCCACAACCATCCCAACCCTCCCTGCAGCTAGTTATCTGTCTATCCTGTATCTGTGCTCTTCTGGACTCTGCCCTAAGACCAAATGGACAGATAAAACAGTGTGTTAATAGATGCTCTTCTTCTTCTGTACCACTGACTTGATTCTGACTTATAGCAACATTAAATTAGAGAGTATGAGTACCCTATAGGATTTTCTAGAAGGAAGGAGCTCTGGTAGCGTTGTGGTTACAAGTCAAACTGCTAACCTCAAGGTCAGCAGTTCAAAACTACCAGCTGGTCTGTGGGAGAAAGATGAGGCTTTCTGCTCCTATAAAGATTTACAGCCTTGGAAACCCTATACAGGGATGCTATGAGTTGGAACAGACTCCACGGCACACCACCACCACCACCAATCTTCACAGAAGTAGATGGCTGCATAGGTTTGAACCACCAATCTTTCAGTTAGCAATTGAGGACTTAACCACTGTGTCATCAGAGCCCCTTTAATAGACATTGCTGTTGTCAAGTGCCACTGAATTGGATCAGATTCATAATGACCCTGAATAGGATTTCTGAGGAGCAGATGGATGGTGGGTTTGAACTGCCAGCCATGTGGTCAACAGTCCAGTGTTTATCCTATAGTGCCGCGCCAGGACTCCATAACAGATGCTAGTGAGTGAGATAGAGCATTCTTGAGACATCTGTGTGCTCCTCTGGTGCCATTTTGATCATTTTCAGTTCAAAGATTAGATACTAAATGAGACAAAGGAAGCAGGAACCATTCTTACTGGGATCTTAAATGTGATTCTATAGTCAAATCAGTCTTCATTCAGTTCTTTTATACACAGCATAATTGTAGGTAGAACTCTGACTTCAATATTATAACAAAAAATAAGAAAACTATAAAGAAAAGTGATTAGTGAAAATTTCCAAAAGACAAGAATTAGTTACAGGAAACTGAGAAGACATTTTGATGACTGACTAAAATCTGGAAAATTCCTGTATAAAGAACAAGGCTTTTATTTTTTGGTGTCTAGACTGCAAAGTTGGTTTGAACTGCAAGGTCAATGAATAGAACTCAGCAGCTGCCCCTCAGAAACCCTATACAGGGGGGTTGCTATGAGTTGGAACCAACTCGACAGTACTTAACAATAGCAGCAGTATTAATGTACACATTAATAAAAGGTAGTGGTTACGAATCGGGCTGCAAACCTCAAGATCAGTAGTTCGAAACTACCAGCTATTCCACGGGACAAAGATGAGGCTTTCTGCTCCTGTAAAGATTTACAGCCTCAGAAGCCCTGTACAGGGTTGCTATGAGTTGGAACCGACTCCACGGCACACAACAACAACAACAACAACAACTTAGGGGTAGGTACGATTTCTACTGTTATTTACTGCCATCCAGTTGGTTCTGACTGACGGCAACCCTGTATGGGGTTTCTGAAGAGCATCTGGTGGGTTTGAACCACCAGCCTTGCAGTTAGCAGTCCAGTGTTTATCCTACAGTGCCCACCAGGACTCCATGAATTCAATTATGTGCCTCCAGATATGTAATAGGATTACATTCACAAGTATTGGGTTAGATTCAAATCCTTGTGAATGTAATCCTGTTTGGAAATAGGGCTTTGTTTTGTTACCTAGTGCAAAGCTGAGTAGGGTGAGTTCTAAATCTAACCCCCTCTGAGAGTAGATTAGACACAGACACACACACAGAGGAAGACAGCTGTCATGGGAAGATTGTCTACAAACCAAGAAAAGTATACACACAGCTGAGACCCTCATTTGAATTTCTAGCCTCCAAAACTGTAGAAAATAATTTTTTTTAAAGCCACCCACTTGTACTGTAGTGGTTATGAGTTGGGCTGCGAACCTCAAGGTCAGCAGTTCAATACTACCAGCAGTTCTGTGGGAGAAAGATGGGGCTTTCTGCTCCCGTAAAGATTTATAGCCTCGGAAACCCTATACAAGGTTGCTGTGGGTTGGAACCAATTCAACGGCACTTAACAACAAGAATACTGGGAGGAAGTATAGTGGATCCATATGATAAGCAATGGACTACAAACCACAAGAACCTCCATTTGACTCTACCAGCAGCTTGGAGGCTTTCTGGTCTGGTGCTGATTTAAGCCTTGGAAACCCTATACAGGGTTGCTGTGAGTCGTAACTGACTCTATGGCTCTTAACAACAAAGGATGCTAGGAAGGAGCCCTGGTAGCATAGTGGATTATGAGCTTGGCTGCTAATTACAAGGTCAGTAGTTTGAATCTATCACTTACTCCATGGGAAAAATATGAGGCTTTCTGATCCCATAAAAATTTGAGTCAGAGTGGCATACAACCACCACCAGGATACTAGGCTGGGGCCAGTGAGGCTTCACCCATGTGTGGTGGCAGGTGTAATACAGAGCCATGAATCAGCAAGAGTGAACTAGCATGGTGAAACATACATATTGTGGGAGGTAGAGAACAATAAAAATGACCAATGAGGAGTGGTATTGGAGACTTGCTAACATTGGTAACTTTTAACTTAAGGTTTGAAGAAAGGGGTAGATATGAAGTGGTAAGGAAAAATGCAGTTCTGTTGGGAAGACATATGCTTAAAGAAAGGACTAGAGTTGAATGCCAGAACAGTCCGAGGTATGGCTGAAAAGTAACCCATGTAAGCTCCTTGGTAGGATAGCTTCAACAGGAAGCCAAGGAACCTGGATGTGCCACTCTGGAGTAAGCCATCACTGAGATGAGATCCTCAAGCTGGGATAGGATGATGTGAATTTCACATGGGAGAGATTTTGACAGCAGGTATTTATTATTTGTTGATACAATATGAGAGATATGAGATGAGACAATCTAGAAGGTAGTAGTAGGGAGAATTGTATAATTTTTTAGATACTTTAGTATATAAAAATTAATGTATTAACCCCCCCACCATTAAAGTAACATCAGCAATTTCTTGAAGCCTTGATCATTATCAGTTAGTCCTTTTCTGCCTTTGCTCAAATAGAACCATTTCAGTTCTAACTACTAGGACTCTGTCAATATACCATGATTAGACTAAGCCATCTGTAGTTTAATCACTAAGACTAGTTAGTGATTAAAGGCTAACTTTGGTATGTTGTTGGGAGTGTTTCTTTTGATTTCCCTGCTCATTCTATTCCATTTCCCCAGACATATGTTGCTTTGCTCTCGGCTGACATCATCCATACATGGTCCAGTAAAACTGGTGTTGTGGAGCAACACTTCAATGTCAGCATCATTTCCAGATCTTGGACGGAGGCAAAATCACTTTATCTTAAGTTCATGAATGATGTTGATGAAATTGTTCATGCCAAATATGATATCTAATGCAATCACAAATCTCAAGGTTCATGCAGTGAGCATAATACCCATGCATTTGCTTTCCCATCTGAGCTGGAGTTTGATGATAAATTAATGACACATTCTGTCTTTCAGTATTCCTTGACTCTGCTGTGCTATTTCTTGTGGGGTGGGAGGAAGTTAGGCAAGCAATGACAGGTTTTAGTTCTGTATTACAATGGATGATCTACCAGTGATTTTCCTAGTATATAACCCAGATCACACAAGGTCGTAGCCTTGTCCTGATTGTACACAGTCCCTAACTTCCTGAATATCTTTTAGTAAATAATGTGTTTAGATTACCATTGACTTATCATGGCTCTTAGTTTGGTTTGCTCAAGAACTTTTTAAGATGCTGACAGTTAAGTTGGAAAAAAACAAAAAAGCAATCCCAAGAAGGGAGAAAACTGTAAGTTATTTCTAAGTCCTTTATTACCAACTAAGTATGGCTGCACCCATACATAGAAATATAAATTAAAATATATAAATAAATAAATTTTTAAATGGATGTAATATGATCATTTGTTGTTGTTGTTATGTACTGTGGAGTTGGTTCCAACTCATAGCGACCCTGCGCAGGGTTTCCGAGGCTGTAAATCTTTACGGGAGAAGAAAACCTCATCTTTCTCCTGAGGAACAACTGGTAGTTTTGAACTGCTGACCCTAAGGTTCGCAACCACTATGATTCGTAACCACTACGCTACCAGAGCTCCTTAATATGATCATTAGTAACTAAAATTATTGAACACTATGCCAAGCATGGGTCCAAATGCTTTACATGCATAAGTACTCCCTCATTTAAGCTCTAGGATACACTTCAGGTTTAACTAATAAGCACATAAAAAACGAACACTGAAATTGTCTCAATTTCAGTGCATGGTGACCCCCTGTGTTACAGAGGAGAACTGCCCCATGGTGTTAGTTTTCTAGACTGGAATCTCAATGGAAGCAAACTTCAGACCTTTCTTTTGTGGTGCTGCTATGTAGGTTCAAACCATTAACTAGGTCAGTAGTTGAGTGCAAACCTTTTGTACCACCTAGGGACCAAGTTCCCTGTGAGGTAGGTACCACTATTGATGTTGTTAGGTGTTTTGAGTTGGTTCTGACTCATAGACCCTGTATAGGATTTCTGAGAAGCAGCTGGTATGTTTGAACTGTCAGTCCAGTGCTGATCCTACAGTTCCACACCAGGACCAACGTTTTTATAAATAGGAAATGGCACAGAGAAGTGATTTACCAAAAGTAATAGATAAAAAGCCGGTTATTAGAACCGAAATGTTTACTTGTGTTGCTATTGCTGCTAGGGGCCATATAGGTGGCTTGTACTCTTAATGACAATATATACAAAAACCAAAACACTGTCAAGTCCTTTGTGAACCTCACAATCATTGTTCTGTGTGAGCTCATTACCGCTGGGTCAGTCTATCTCACAGAGGGTCTTCCTCTTTTTACTAACCCGCTGCTTGACCAGGAATGAGGTCCTTCTTCAGGGACTAGTTACTCATGATAAAATGTCTGAAGTAACTGAGACAAAGTCTTATTTTCTTTGCTTCTAAGGATCATTCTGTCTGTATTTCTCCAAAACGAATTTGCTTGTACTTCTAGAAGTTCATGTTATATTCAATATTCTTTGTCAATGTCATCATTCAAATGCATTAATTCTTCTTCAGTTTTCCTTATTCAATGTTCAGCTTTCACATGTATATGTTATTGTTAAGTGCAATCAAGTTGGTTCTGACTCATCACAACCCTGTACAGCCGAGGAGTGAGGAGCGGCTAGCGAGTTTGAACCACCCACCTTGAGGTTCAACCCAACCTTGTGGTTGAGTGCTTATGCTACAGCTACAGCACCCCACCTGGACTACTCACATGCATATGAGGCAATTGAAAATACAGTGGCTTGGGTCAGGTGCATCTTTGTCTTCAAAGCAACATCTTTGCTTTTCAACACTTTAAAGAGGTCTTTTAAAACAGATTTGTCCAAATGCAATACGTCTTTATATATCTTAACTGCTGCTTTTATGGGTGCTGATTATGTATTCAAGTTGCTAATGAGTCTTCCTCCAATCCTGATGCCTTATTCTTTATATAGTTTAGTTTCTGAGATAGTTTGTGCAGCAGACAGAATGAATAAGCATGGTGCACAGATATAACCCTAACTCACACCTTTCCTAATTTTTAACAACATAGTATTAATCCACTTGTTCTGTTTGAACAACTTCCTCTTGGTCTATGTAAGGGTTATGCATGAGCATAATTAATTGTTCTGGAGTTCCCATTCTTTGCAATGCTTTCTATAATTTTTTATGATCTACACAGTTGAATGTCTTTGCACAGTCAATGAAGTACAGGTAAATATTTTTTTGGTATTCTCTGCTTTAAGCGGATATCCATCTGACATCAGCAATGATAGTCCTTATTTCTCCTTTTATAGCCTCTATTGAATCCAGCTTGAATATCTAGCAGTTCCCTGCTGATGTACCTCTGCATCATTTTTCATTATCTTTAGAAAAAGTTTACCTGTGTGTGATATATATAGATAGGTTTGATAATTTCAGTATTCTGTTGGATTTTCTTTGGAATGAGTACACATAGGGATCTCTTCCAAGCGCTTCTCTTTACTTAATTATATACCTACACATTATACACATACATGCCTATAATACATTAACATTATAATTCTATTAGAAGTGAAAAATTACACACAAAAGCACACTTCTTGTAATGATGCAGTGAAGGATTATAACTTAATCTCACTTAGTCTTTATGGGTAGGGAATATATTAAATTTCTGGGAAATGTACCTGCTTAATACAGTAGGTATGTAAAGGTTTTTTGGTAGATAGAGATTTTTACGAGATATCAGAAGCCATTCTATAAACTCATGTTTCCAAGTACCTGGTTACTTGGAAAGTGCATTGTTACTTTGGTGCTCTTTGGCAAAAGAAACATATAGTTCTCTAAATAAAACTGCCTAGCACAAGATAAGCAAAGTGTTATTTTCTCATTACAATTTCCTGGCATTACTGCAGAAAACTAGTAACATCGATTAGACCTTGGGAAAAGATCCAAATAAGTGGCACCTCACTGAATGCCATGATGGGAAGAACTCTCCAGGACCATGATCAACTTTCTCCTCTGAGACAAGGAACGAAGTGCAGACTGGGTCTAAGCTTCCACAGATTGTTGCTTGGGAACAGTGGGGTGGAAGCTTTTTGGGTGAAGTCAGAGTGGCAGACTCCACTCACTCACATTTGGTATCTCTCAATTTGCTGGTGGTATTCTTGATAGTGGTACTTTGTTATCCTCAGTATTGTATTTGAGGGACTGTCAACCACTTCTAAATCCTGGGCAAATCATCAAGTGAACCTGAGACACTGTTAAATAGCAACAAGATTAACCTGCCTCCATTATCCAGGAATCTTCTAAATTAAAAAGTGAAAGAAATAAGGAAAGGGAGCCAGAATATTCATGAACTACACAGCACAGTCAAGCTCAATTAGTGATGACTTTTCTATCACTTCTAAGAGCTTGAGTTGGTCAAGCCAACTTATTTTATACCCCCAAACTAATCAGCAGATATAAGACACTAATGGCTTGCTTTCTATTTCTCCTCCAAAAGTGCTGCTGAGGTGACTCCAGAAATGGAGGCAGAGATGATGCCAAGGAGCAATAGAGTAGCTGAGGATTCTAGACTCATGGAAAGAGAAAGGCAGTGTGCTGGTGGCCAGGAGGACAGTTTCCAGAAAATGCCCTTAGGCATTTAAATGATTCTATATTCCTGAGTGTTTTTGTGTACATCAAAACAAATAAACAAAACAGTGGAAACAGAAGCAAATACTGTTGAGTGATGATGCATGGAGGGGATTGTAATCATTGCAAATGAAATACAATAGGATGAGTGCAAAACCAATGCTCTCCCAGGTAAACTATTACTCAATTCACAATTAAAGCTTAAAAAAAAAAAAAGTGCTGCTGAGTGCCAACTGGTCCTCAATAATCACCAGAATTAGAAAGAGTTGCCTGAACCACTACACCAAGCTCCACATAAGAATTCATAGGTAACTAGGTTTTTCTCTCAGAGGTTACATGGCCCTCCGCTGGTAGAGAAATGGCTTTAATAGAAAATGAAAACCTGGTACTTTCTCTTTCATTAATCTCCATTTCTGTTACTAAAGCCCTTCACTTTCCCATATTCTCTGTATCTCTTAGGGTCTTACCAGTCCATAAGATAAAGAATGGGGAAGCGTATATTTTGAAAATAAAAATGTACTCAAGTATTCTCAGTGAGAAATTCTAAAATTCACTGTGCAAATACTTCTGGCTTTTACTGTATTTCTAAGTCAGACTTCAGAAAGGTGGCTAGAATCTTGAAACATGATACTCAAGTGCATTCACTTTATATATAAAGTACAGTGCCAAATGCACACTGATGGAGAAACTTGAAAAGGTAATACCCCTGGAGAAAGTACCCAACTACCTACATATGAACTGCAGGACAACGAACTTGGTTTGACCACCTGTCTCTAGTTTCTGAAAATAGCCAGAGCAATTTAGGTGCTAGTGATTCTTATTTGTGACCATTCCAAAGAGAGGTGACCCAACGGAATGCGGAAATCATCAGACGATACCTTTGATATCCCATGTGAGTAAAGTTTTACTAAAAGTAAAACAGAAATGGCTACAAACATATGTTGACAGAGAACTTCCAGAGGTTCAAGCTAGATTCACAAGAGGCCATGAAACGTGGGATATCATTGCTGATGTCCGATGGATCTTGGCTGAAAGCAGAGAATATCAGAAAGATGTTTACCTGTGCTTTATTGACTAC
>NW_006408577.1:153510-157131 GCF_000296735.1 Chrysochloris asiatica
AGTGAGGTTGGCCCAGGATTGGGCAGTGTTTTGTTCTGCTGTGCATAAGGTCACTATGAGTCAGTACCAACTTGATGGCACCTAACAACAACAACAACAGGCCCCAGAACTGACTCTAGGAAGGGACCTCCCCACTTCTAATGTAATCATGCATATTCACTGATTTGATAGATCATAAGAATGCATTGTTGTTGTTGTTAAGTGCTGTTGAGTTGGTTCCGACCCATAGCGACCCTGAACAGCGTTTCTGAGGCTGTAAATCCTTATGGGAGTAGAAAGCCTCATCTTTCTCCCACAGAACAGCTGGTAGTTTCGAACTGCTGACCTTGCGGTTCGCAGCCCGATTCGTAACCAATATGCTACCAGAGCTCACACAAGACCTCAGTTATGCATATTCACTGAGATCTCAATGATTAGGGGACGTGGGATGTTGGATCACTCTTTATGAGGACCTCATGGATTGGCAAGTATACCTATGCATGGGAGAGAGTTGCCAGGAACAGTGGAAACCTCTTGGTTTGGGAAGTGTGCCAGACCTTGCCTGATGTGGCTCTACTCTTGTACCCTTTCTGGTTATAACAAATGGGCAACAGTAAGTATAGATAATAGTTATCTGTGAATTCTGTGAGTCAATCACTCGGACCAGAGAGAACTAGCAGAAAGATTAGCATTTGCATACTTGGCAGGGAGGCCAGAATTCTAACTTGTGTAGAAGACCCAACTCTGGATGGTTAGGATCAGAGAGGTAAACAGTGCCATGTGGGAGGCTGGTGTCAGAATGATGAAGTGGGAAAGTGGGTTATGAATTTTCTTCACATTCTGGAAATTAGCCTTTCATCAGCTATTACTCATGTACCAATGAAACCAATCTATTTGTTTTTTTAAAAAGTGATTAGAATTGTTCCCTCAGTGAAAGAAAATGCATCAATTAAAACTCCTAGCATCTGTGTTTTTTGGTACCTTAGAACTCAATGTGTTAAATAGTGTCATAGGGAAATAGTAGAGGTCAGTTAAGCATCAGAAAAACCCTATATATAAAATGCCAAGTAAAACCGATGTCATATGAGCCACAATTAAAACAGGTTAAAATAACAAGAGGAAAATCTGATTATTCTTAATTTCCCTTACTTTCAAGAATAGTAGTTTCAAAAACAAGAAACAAATAATGATAATCCAAAGTAGAGAGTGGGTTTGTAAAATGGGACGTAGTGAGCGATCGAGCATTCTGGGAGAGTTCAACCACAGCCTCATGTGACCTGATACCAGAAGAACTAGAAGGTAATCAGCTATAACTACTGATCATTCTAATCAAGACTGCAATATGATGGACCTTGAGAGAATGGGAGAAGAATGTGGAATAGAACATTAAATTCCTAAAGAAAACAAAACAAAATAAAACAAAAATGGACTTCTTGGATGGGTTGAGATTGAAGGACTCCTTCAGACTACTGCCATGAGATATTTTCAGACCTTAAAACTCACCCAAGTTCACCCTGCAGCTAAAGTCACTTTGTAACTGGCTCACAGAATAATGAACATCACCCAAAAGTACAGTGTGCCTTTAAAAATGACTTATATGAGACCAAACATCAGAAACTACTTTAAAACACAGATGAGAATATAAGGAGTCAGGGAAACTAGAACAGCAGTGCAACAAGCAGGAAAGAAATGAGAGAGTCTTTATGCATGGTAAAGAATGTAAACAATGTCACTGAACAATTTGTGTAGGAATTATTGAATGGGAACTTAAACTGCTGTGGAAACTTTCATTGAAAACATGACAAATTATGATTAAAAAAAAATAGCTATGAGAGTTTGGAATGGGAAATTGCTTCAGATTACAGGGGATCAGGAAAAGCTTCATGTAAAACAGGCAACAAAGCTCGAGTCTTGTTACAGGGCAGGATTCAGAAGTGACAGTGTGGCAAGGAAAAGTATTTTGGGCAAAGGGATCAGCATATGCTGAAGTTTCTCTGAATACATTTTAAGCTCAACTAGAGTACAGAGCTATACAGAAAACAAGACAAACAGCTTGTCATGCCACCTTAAAACGATTCTCCTCTAAATCATCCAATTAAAAAGCAAGTATTCTATTTGTAGACAAAATGATTAAGAAGTTAAATGCTGCTCTTACATCAGATTTTATCTTTTGCTCCAAATCATAATGTTGAATTAAAACAACAATGACATTATTCATATTGAAGCTTTATAATTATTTGAGATATTAACATGTCACTTTAAGTACTATAGTTAAATGAAGTAAGATATAAGCTAAAGATTGCTAAGTAGTAACTAAATGATTATTTGGACTTTTGTTTAACAAAAATCTATTTTTAATTATAAGCATGCTCTTTGTATATACTTTTTATATTGATAAAGATAAAATGCTATTTAAAGACAGAGCTACAACATAAGAAACATAAGATGTACCAAAGAGAAAGGCTTACTTAGTTTAAACATTGCTAGTAAATCTTTCTATTGATATTGGCATTTATAAGGTCTGCAGTATCAGAAATAAGATACTACTGGCATTAAAATGTGTTTAATTCAATCATCATCTACCGGGATCTGTTATAAACAAAGTCCAGACAGAATTATAACCATTATAAATTCTCTAGTTTTAAAAGACATAACATCTTTGCTAATTTCTAATAAATATTTAAATGAAACACTACAGGTTACTATGGGCTGGCTGGGATACCACATTTAATAGTTATGGCATTCAATTTTAATGGTTTTATAGTATATATGTGAGAAAGACCACCAATTTCAAATATGTTTACAATACCAAAAGAGAAAGTGGTGGATCTCTAAGAAGAAAACTATACTTTTTTGGCTTAATTTGTTGTTTGTTTGCTGGTAAGTGACATCAAGTCCGTTCCAACTCATAGCGAACTTGTATAGGGATTCCCAAGGAGCAGATAGTGGGTTTGATACATCAACTGCATCTGGCTGGCTGTTTACCAGTCAGTCTTCCTCTCTCACATCCCTGCTCAGCCTCTTCTTCCAGCAAGCACTCCATCCATCTCTCTCGCCTTTCTTCAGAAGTACAGTATGCCAGAAGTTTTACCTGTGTCTGTTTCATTTTGCCTCTCATATATTTGTTGTGAGTCCTGGTGTGGCACTGTGGGATAATGCATCAGACTGCAAAGTCATTTGAACTGCAAGGTTGGTGGTACAAGTTCACCAGCTGCTCCTTGGAAACCCTATACAGGGTCACTATGGGTAGGACAGAATCAACTCGATGACACTTAAAAAACAACATCTTTGTTGTAGAGGACCGAGTTGTGTGTCTGCCTAGTCTGCTATCTTGCCGAAGTCCCAAAATTTTTTTAATATCATCAAAATTTAGTTAAAAATTCAGAAAAAAGTTCCTGAGATTCTTACCCTAAGACAATAAAACTGTTTGTTTTATCCTATGTTTTGCAGTACATTGTTGGTTGGTGCCATTGAGTTGGGTATGACTAATAGTGGCCTTATGTAAAACAGGACAAAATGTAAACATACTCAGTTATGCGCCATCTTCACAACTGTTGCTATTGTGACTCACAAATTTGAGTCCATTGTTGTAGCTCCTGGGTCAATCCATCTCAATGTGAGTCTTCCTTTTTTCACCCTCTA
>NW_006408577.1:159179-174479 GCF_000296735.1 Chrysochloris asiatica
CCTTGGAGGCCAAGATGGCCAAACTTCGTTTCTCATACTTTGGACATATTGTCAGGAGGGAGCAGTCCCTGGAGAAGGATCTCATGTTTGGTAGGGTAGAGGGTCAGAGAAAAAAAGGAAGCCCTCCAGCAAGGTGGATTGACAAAGTGGCAGCATCAGTGGGCTCAAGGGTGGCAACGAGAGTGAGGTTGGTTCAGGATTGGGCAGTGTTTCATTCTGCTGTGCCAGTACCAACTCTATGGCACCTAACTACAACAACAACATTATATTACATGTTCTGAAAGGTATATTTCCATTGTCTTCTGCCTTGGGAGTCAATTTGATGATGAATGTAAACTCTTAAGTGTGTGCACTAGAGTGTAAGTCACACAAGGTGAAGTAAATGAATCTTGAGAAAGCACATCCTTAACTTCACTCCCAAATGCAAAATCTTGGAAATAATGAACTCCACAGAGAATCCCCCTGATATGCTATATCTCGAATTTATTATGCCTAGAGTGGGAAAATTAGTGCTCTGTACTAATATCATCTTGAATATGAAATAACAGGAATATTTATAATTTATGACAATATCTAATTTTCTCAAAGAATTATGTACCTAGGGACCTAACATTTTTGAACTTTTAAATCTCAGAATTTTATGAAACACATAATATCATCTTTTATTTTTACAATATATCCCAAATACCAGCTGTTCCGTGGGAGAAAGATGAGGCGTTTTGCTCCTGTAAAGATTTACAGCCTCAGAAAACCCTGTACAGGGTCGCTATGAGTCGGAACCAACTCCACGGCACATAACAACAACAACATCCCCCAAATATTAAACATTTATTAATAACTACTAATATTTTGAGTAATTTATTTTATAATTTTTACAGAAGAATTTAAAAATGGAAAATCATCCACCTTCCTCAAATTAATTTCACATTTTATATTAAACTATGAAATATCAGTTCATCATTTTCTGGTACCTTGAAATATATAAGATATTTCAGAATTTCTAGTGATGTCAATTATATTCCAAGATCCTAACATGTTTAAGAGTGCTGCTACCTATCAGGGAAAAAGGATTTCCATTGTGTGCCTTATAAAGAGCAATTTAACAATTTCTTATTCAATGATAAGTAATGGAATATAAATCAAGTCTAGCATTGAAAATGTAACTAACTCTATACCTAACAAATGCATGCCTTCTGATGGTCTTGTAAATTAGGTTACAAAGCTTCTACACATTCTTTATCAATCTAGAAGGTATTACACTTCTATTTTCATATTAAAGAAATTTACATAAATGATAAATAAAAAAATTAGAACTTACATGTCTCTTTTTATACTTGATTAATATTCTTAATATAGATAAAAGTGTCAAGCTAACTTTGAAAGTGCAATGCTCAAAAAATAGGTTGAAGAATAACTTTAGTAATATTTTGTGTTTTATGGGGTCCTGGTGTGGTGCTATGGGTTAATGCGCCACAGACTGCAAAGCCATTTGAACTACAAGGTCAGTGGTTCAAGCTCACCAGTTGCTCCTTGGAAACCCTCCCTATACAGGGTTGCTATGGGTCAGAACTGACTCGACAGCACTTAACAACAACATATTATACATTTATCATTATTCTTTTGAAAGCCTAGTTTTACAAAATAGTATTTTGTAAGACTCATACCCCAAAACTATAAACCAAAGTTTAAAACCCAGGAAACATGTTTTATAATTTAAAATAATTGTTATTGTTAAGTGTCGTCAACTCAGTGCTGACCCATAGCAACCCTGTCTAAAGTTTCTGAGGAGTGACTGGTGAGCTTGAACCACTGACCTTGCAGTTCAAACCAACTTTGCAGTCCAGTGCGTTAACCCACAGCACCACACCAGGAATTAAAATTAGATAAAGTATATAAATGCAAATATTAATACCATGTGTTTTTTAACTATGCAAATATAACAAAGAGAAAATAATGAAACTATATATCCCTAACAGTCACTCAGTCAAAAAGAGGCATGTTAAACCTGTTTCTACACTAAGCCAATAGATAGTAATAGAAGTTTTTATTCCAGATTAAACTGGTCAACTTCCTTTACATATGAGGGTAAGCCAAAATATATTACTATAAAATCATAGAAACCTCTATTAAACAAAAATACCTAAATGTGAAGCTATTGTTTCTTGACATATTGTCCTCCAAAGTCTATATACTTCTGAAGGCTGTTTCCATCTAACTTTTTCCAAAGAATTCTGTGCTCTTTGATTTTACACCATGTTAAAATGACAGTCTGGCTATCTTCTAAAGATTCAAATCATGTTCCTTTGAAATATTCTTTGAGTTTGGGGAACAAAAAGAAGTCTAAAGGGGTAAGATCAGGGTTGTAGGATGGAAGGGATAGGGTTTTCCAACAAAATTCTCATAGGACAGTTCTTGAGGGTCTCAAGAACTGTCCTAAGTACATAGCTGTGATAGGAAAAATTACTAGACACAACTTTCCTGACCTTTTACGCACCAATGCAATTTTCAGTTTTCTTAAAACTTCTCCTTAACAAGCTCTCGTGATCATCCTTTGAGATCATCTATCAAGATTATCCCTTTGGGATTCCCCAAACAGCTGCCATAATGTTTGAGCTGACATCTCTGCCTTGAATTTAACTGACCCAGCAGATCTACTCAGAAACCATGATTTTGATTGGGCCTTTTCTTTGAAGGTACCCTAAGGAGACTAAGACAAGTGTATTACTGAGAGAACTTGCCTGTAGCTACTCACAGATTGCAGAGACATGTTTCAACACATTACATTTGGAATAAATCCATTGCCAAGTACGAAATGGAACCCTTAGTAGCAATACTTTTGACTCACCCTTGTTAATACAAGGCATAGATAGGGAAACCTTTCCATGCTGTAATTTAGTGATAAGAAGGTCTATTCATACCTTTATTCAATAAAATAATTAGTGAATACTTGCAGTGTTCTAGGTATCATTCTGAGTGTTGGAAGATAAAAGGATACAGTATGGTTACATGTGGTTGTTAACCGTTAAGGTCAGCAGTTAGAATCTACCAGCTGCTCCTCAGTACAAAGATGAGGCTTTCTACTCCCATAAAGATTTACTGCCTATGAAAAACTATCCAGGATTGACCATGAGTTGGAATTGACTCAATGGCACACCATGGACTCCTGGTGTGGTGTTGTAAGATCAGAACAGGGCTGCGAACCACTAGCTCTGCAGTTTAAACCCATTAGCTGCTCCTTGAAAACCCTATTACAAGGTCGCTATGAGTTGGAAATGACTTGATAGCACTTAACAAAAACAACAACATGGGGACATAGAAAATACAATTATATATATGTTAGGTTGCGCGCTGGATATGAACACAGGCCTGCTAACAAAAAGGTCAATGGTTCAAGCCTATCCGCCACTTTAAGGGAAAAAGATGAGGCTTTCTGCTTCCATAATGATTTATAGCCTCAGAAACCCTATACAGGATCATTATGAGTCTGACTGGAATCAATGGCACTTAACAACAATAATATATACTTAGGTAATAACTGCTAAGTGATAAATAGATGATGTTGTTGTTGTTGTTAGGTGCCATCGAGTCGGTACTGACTCATAGCGACTTTATGCACAGCAGAACAAAAACATTGCCTGATCCTGGGCCAACCTCACTACTGTTGCCATGCTTGAGTCCATCGATGCTGCCACTTGGCTAATCCATCTCGTTGGGGGTCTTCCTCTTTTTCTCTGAACCTCCACCTTACGAAATATGATATCCTTCTCCAACGACTGGTCCCTCCTGACAATATGTGCAAAGTATGAGAGATGAAGGTTGGCCATCTTGGCCTCCAAGGAGCACTCTGGCTACACTTCTACCAACACAGATCTGTTGGTTCTTTTGGCAGCCCATGGCACTTTCAATATTCTCCTCCAATACCATAACTCAAAAGCATCAATTCTTCTATGGTCTTCCTTATTCACTGTCCAGCTTTTGCATGCATATGAGGTTACTGAAAATTCCATGGCTTGGGGCAGGCACACCTTAGTCCTCAAGCTGACATCTTTGCTCTTCAACACTTTAAAAAGGTATTGTGCAGCAGATTTGCCTAATGTAATACGTCGTTTGATCTTTTGACTGCTGCTTCCATGAGTGCTGATAGTTGATCCAAGAAGAATGAAGTCCTTGACAACTTCAATCTTTTCTCCATTGATAAGATTGTTGTTTATTGGTCCAGTGGTGAGGATTTTTGTTTTCTTTACATTGAGATGCAATCCATGCTGAAGGCTGTGCTCTTTGATTTTCATCATTAAGTATTTTAAGTCCTCTTCACTTTCAGCAAGCAAGGTTGTATCATCTGCATACCGCAGGTTGTTAATGAGTCTTCCTCCGACCCTGATGCCACATTTTTCTTCATATAACCCAGCTTTTTGGATAATTTGCTCAGCATACAGGTTGAATAAGTATGATGAAAGAATACAACATTGTTGCACACCTTTCTTCATTTTAAACCATTCAGCGTTCCCATGTTCTAATTCATGAATATATTAGATAGTGCTATAAACATGTACAGAAGAGAGTAAGTAGGAGATACTGTGCTGGAGTGGGATGCCATTTAAGATAGAATATAAAAGAAAATCTTTCTGTTAAGGGTGCATTTGCAGATACTTGAATGGCATGAGAGGGTTAACCAGTAGATATTTGGAAGAAGAGCATTTTAGATAAGGAACAGCAAATTGGAAGGCTTTAAGCTTCTGTTCTGAGTGAAATGAGTAACGCCTGCAGACTTTTGAAGAGAAGTAACTTTGTTTTACTTCTGGTTACAATAGAATCACCGGTTGCTGTGTGAACAGACTGAGTGTATAGCTCAGGGAGGTTGGGGATGGAGCCAGGTAGAAGACGGGCTATTATAATCATTCAGGCTAGAGGTGAAAAGCGTTCAAAATCAAATCCCATTGAAGGATAGTAAAGACTTCAAAAGCATGATTTTTTTAAACCACAATTTATAACCTGTTCCAGATCTGAAATCTCTGGACTTTAATCCTCCATGATTTCTACAGAATTTCATTTGTGTTCAATTAACTGGTAACTTTTGTTTCTTTCACGTTCAAATTTTTGTCTAAATCACACAGTACAAAATGCATGTATGATACAGAGTGAATGTCTACCTTCCAGGTCCAGCAACCCCGGCTATCACTTGCTTGTATATCCTGCCTGGGATAGTCTTCATGCCTGTCAAGCAAATATGTCTGTTCCTGCCTTTTTCCTTTCTCCCTATTTTCAGACAAATGACTTCATACTACAGATGCTGTTCTATTTAACAACTGATCATACAAATTTTTTACATGGGTACTTGAAAAGCTTCCTTGATTTTTTCAAGCTGGGTCAATTAAATTCAAGTCCTGGTGTGGTACTGTGGGATGAAGCACTGGACTGAAAGAAAGGTCAGTTTGAATCACAAGGTCAGTGGTTCAAATTCACCAGCCACCCATTGGAAGCCCTATAGAACAGGGTTGCTATGAGTTAGAACTGACTCAACAAAACTTAACAACAACATATATATTTATTTCACCATAATTTTTTAAACAGTCTTTGATGGATCATCTCTGGGTGGTACAAATGATTGTGCTTGAGTACTAGCCTAACCTTGTTGATGGTTTGAACCTAACCAGTGTCACCACAGAAGAAAAGTCTAGCAATCTGTTTCTCTATAAATTACAGCCCATGAAATCCTACGAAGTTCAGTTCCACTCTGTGACACATTGGTTTGGCATGGACTAGACAGCAATGGGGTAGGTTTCTAAAAAACGGATGGGTATTTCAGTTGTCCCCAGTGTTGTGCTATCTATAAGATAAACATGCATTTTAAGTGTCATTGATCTCATTTTTAAAACAAAAAGTTATCTTTAAGTACTTTGTAATGTTAATTGAATTAGAGGAAAACATTTTAATTTTCCTAGTTTCTGTATTCTAATTTGTGACTGTATATACACACACACACACATATGTATATAATACACACAAAGGAGCTTTGGTAGTGTAGTGGTTATAAGTCAGGCTGCCAACCTCAAGTCAGCAGTTCGAAAATACCAGCTGTTCTGTGGGAGAAAGGAGAAGCTTTCTGCTCCTGTAAAGATTCACAGTCTCCGAAACCCTATGTAGGGTCACTATGAGTCAGTACTGACTCCACAGTACACCACCACTACCAGCACCACACCTATATACATGTGGATACAGTTGTGTGCTCTACTAAACATATTTTCAGGTATCAGACTATAAAATGCCTCCTCCTACTGTGACTTTATAAGCACTGGACTGCAACCCACCAGTCGGTCCTCAGAAACCCTATAGGGTTGCACTTAGCAACAACAGCAACCCTTGTCTGAGTCTTAATAAAATAATATAAGTTTTTGGTGAGAATAAAAGGGTCATGAGTGGTTATGCACTTGGCTGCTACTTGATAGGGTAGTGGCTTGAACCCACCAGCCATCCAAATAGGTAGATGTGACAGTCTGCTTCATAAAGACTGTAGCCTCGGAAGCTCTATGGGCAATTCTACTCTGTACTTTAGGATTGTTATGCGTCTAAATCAACTCGATGGAAACTAGTTTAGAAAGGTAAGTGACATGTTATTTAGGCTTTGATGAAAGGTAGTGTTTGCTGTTAAGTACCACTGAGTAGGTTCTGAATTATAGTCACTCCGTGGGAATCCCGAGGAACAGCTGGTGGGTTTGAACCACCAACCCTGCAGTTATCAGTCCATGTTTATCCTATAGCACTGCACCAGAACTCCAATAGGTAGTGGATGGTGGTGGTGGTGGTGGTTATGTGCTGTGGAGTTGGCTCCGACTCATAGTGACCCTGTATAGGGTTTCCAAGGCTGTAAATCTTTACGGAAACATCTTTCTCCCATGACAGGTAGTGGATAAGTAGTTAATAAATAGCATCTTTAATTAGGTAGGTAATTAGAAGCTACTAAAGGCTTTTGTTCTAGGACAACTTGTTAGCAGTAAGGACCTATATTAGGATAATAGAAAAGATGGGAGAGTAACTAGAAGCAAAATAGGAAGTAATAGGTTATGAAATAAAAAAGGTGCACTATAAACCAAGAGTGAGATTTTACAGAAAATTAGCTGTTCTTCCCATGACAGCCAGCCTTTCTATCTAAGGAGGATGACCCTTTTTGCTTACTCATACTGTCTAATCTCATTTTTCTGTTTATATTCAATCCCTCTCTTCCAAAGAAATCTTTATCATCGGTGTATAAACAAGCTCAAACTTTCCCAATATAAAACTAATGATTCTTCAATCCCACATTAACTCCTAGTTTTTTACTCTGTAATCCTTCCTTTCACAGCCTGATTGGTTAGATTCATTGCCTGCATACATATCTCTACTTTTTCCTGCTCTAGTTTGTTCCACCTCAATCCACTCAAACAGGTATCACTAAAACAACAAGGCCCTAAATTCTAAAGCAATGAACACTTCCATTTCTTATCTTACTTGAAAGGAGCCCTTGTGGCACAGTGGGTTAAGCATTGTTCTGTGACTACAAGCTCTGCAGTTCCAACCCACCAGCCACTCTAAGGGAGAAAGACGACTGTCAACTTCCTTAAACATTTACAGGCTCAGAGATCTTGTGAAGCATTTCTACTCTGTCTTATAGGATGACAATGAATACAATGAGTCACAATCAACTTGATGTCAGTGAGGTGTTATTTTCTTGGGGGGGAGGGGAGGAATGGATGTTGTCTTTATCTTGTTTATCTATTCAGCAACACCTGACCTAGCTGACTTGTCACATTTTTGTGACCTTGCTCGCTGTTTTCCATCTTTGTTTCAGAATTACCTGCAGGCTCATCCTCCCTTACTACACATTGGATGTTGATATTTTCCAACATTCAATCTTAGATTTTCTTGTTTTTCACTCTAAGCTTTCTAACATACTCCCTAATCAATTTCATACATACTACGGTGGCAGCAGTGATGGGCATAAATGTAGCAATGATTGTGAGGTTGGCTCAGGACTGGGTAGTGTTTCATTCTGTGGTGCACAGGGTCACTAAGAGTTGGTAACAACTCGATGGCACCTAACAATAACAATAACAGCAGCTTCATTAGAACCTCTACACCAATAATTAACTCGTTTCTAATCCCTCTACAGGGTCACTATAGGTTGGAACTGACTTGATGGCACTTAACAACACCTGTGTTGGAAGAAGTACAGCCAGAATACTTTTCAGAAGCCAGGATGGCCACACTTTGTGTTTCATACTTTGTATATATTATCAGGAAGGGTCAGTCCTTAGAGAAGGACAACATGCTTGGTAAAGTAGAGGCTCACAGAAAAAGAGGAGGCCCCCCCAATGAGATGGATTGACATAGTGGCAGCAACAATGGGCTCAAGTGTAGCAATGATTGTAGGATTGGCACAGGACCTGACAGTGTTTTGTTCTGTTGTGCATAAAGTCAATGAGTCGGTACCCACTCGACTGCACCTAACAACAACAAAGCTCTACTCCAGATCTTATCTCTGAGTTCCAGGCTCAGAATGCCCACTTACATAAATCAAAAGCATCATAAACGTAATTTCAAAATCAAATTCACCGTATTTACTCTTCTGTGCTCTCCTGCCAAAATGACCCAGGCCCCTTCCAGTATTCCTTTTCTGTCAATAATACCACTCTCCATCTCATGTGAGAGCCAATACAGGGATCACCCTCATCATCACACTACCTCCATTCCTACATTCTTTCCAACACCAAGTCCTACAGATATTACTTCCTAACTATTTGTCTCATTAAGTTGATTTCTTGTATCTCTACCACAACCACCTTGGTCAAGTGTCATCATCTTTCACCTGCCTACTGCAGCAATTCTTACCTATCACCCAAAGGCCCATCATGCTGTCTTACAGTAGCTTCTATATAGGTTGGCCAGAGTGGTATTTTTAACATGGAAATCTGATCACGCTATTCCTTTGCAAACTCAATGACTTTCTACTACTTTTGGTTTTAAACCTAAAACTATCATACACATAACTGCATGGGCAACTCCTTTCCTACTTCTAATCTCATTTGGTGTCAGGCTCTCAACCGTTCTCTGAGGAACTAAAAGGCAGTGGGGTTGGAGTACAGATAGGACATTATCCTTGCGAATATGTGCAGTATGCTATCTGTTCTCTCTTCATTCCTACTTAACCTTTAGAACTCAATTCGAACATTACTTCCACAGGAAACTTTCTCATGATCTCCCAGATTATGTCACCACATCCTAACTCTTTGAATTATTTCCTTCACAGCAGTTCTTACAATTTTAAATGACTAATTTATATAATTATTCTATTGATATCTATTTTCTGCCACCAGAAAAAAGTTTTCATTTAGGCTGATACCCTGTAAGCCTTTTTTTGTTCTTCTCTGTATTTTTGCATTAAGTATATTATACTAATACATTGCATGCATTTGGTAAATGCTGATTTGCTTAATGAATGAAATAAATGGATAAAGAATTTTTATTATTTGGCAATAAAATTAAAGTGTAGAGGAAGAAAAAAGAATTAGAGTTTACTCTACTGAACCCATTAGCTGCTACTCAGAAGCCCTATACAAGGTTGTTCTAAGTCAGAACTGACTTCATGGCACTTAACACCAACTACTACTAAACATTTTAGGTCTAAATGACAGAGAAAATGGTTAAATCATTAGCAAAAAGATTCAGTTATGTTGGAATGAGGAAATGAAGATTCAGTTTGAGCATCTTCTATTTAGGTTGCTTGCTAATGGGATACATAAGTGGCTGTGTTTAACTACTAATTGGAAATATAGTTGAGGAAAGGGATTTGAGGTGAAGTCAGTTACTTGGGAAGCATATGCAATGATGATGTGAAAACCTGGGACTCTAGGAAGCTCCTGAAGAATTAGGTAGAGAGAGAAGACATATTCTTGATCACTAGTGATATTTAATTGATGAGATGAGGAAGATAAATCAACACAAGATACAAAAAGGGACCACCAGAGAGGCTGGATAGAAAAGAAAGAATTAAGACAGAGGTCAAGGGAAGTGAACATTAAAAAAAAAAAACACCTTAAAATGTGTACATACAATTATCAAATAGAGACTACAGCCTTGCTGGAGTTCAGTAACATCTTTTAACTGCTAAAATACTTTTCTGTAATTTCAAAGTAACTTCATAAAAATAACTGGAAAATGATATACTATAAGGCCTTCATGTCCTAAAAGAATATTTTATATTATTGCATGGATAGTGCAGTGGTAGCCATGTTTAGTGAAAAAAGGACCTATTTATAGTTACTGCTCCAAGGAAAATGGTAACACCTAGCCCATCGCTTCAAAGAGCTGAAGAATGCAGAGCCATTGAAAGAACAACAAACACAATGTCAGGTCACATGTTTCTCTAAAATCAATCGTATAGTGGCAAATAGCTACCATTTTAAATGTGTTAGTGTGTATCAGGCACAGTGCTAAGCCTTTTACATACAGAATCTCACTTAATCCTCATAAAATCAAATGAGGCAACTATCATCAGCATATATTTACAGACTCTGAAAAGTCAGTAATTGCTCAATGCCACATAACCAGATATCAAGAGTCTGGGTTCACACCCATGATCAAAAGACTGGTATTTGAATAACTATACCATAAGGTCCTAAAACAAGCCTAAACCCAGGGTTTAAATAATCCTCATAAAGGAAGATCAGACACCTGGATGCTCTTCATTTCATTAGGTAGGATGACTAGAGAGAAAAGCAGATATTGGGATGTGACCTTTAAGTTCAAGGTATGATTGCTAATTTTATGCCTATGGCTTTTCATAATGAGCTCTGGTGGCACTGGAGGATAAGCACGGGACTGCTAACTGCAAGGTTAGTAGTTCAAACCTCAGAAACTCTAAAAGAGTTGCCAAGTCAGAATTGACTCTATGGCACAGGATTTTGTTAGTTTTCATTATAGAGGATGCATTTAGTCAATCTCAAACAACACTTAGCTTTTCATAAATTAAAGATCCCCTTTATGTAAGTTACGGATCCCTTATGGCACAGTGGCTTAAGCACTGGGCTGCTAACTGAAAGGTCATGGATTGAATCTAGCTCCCTGGAAGAAAGATGAGTCTGTCTGCTTCCATAAAGATTTATAGCTTTTGAAACCCTAGTGAGTAGTTCTATAGAGTTTCCTTGAGTTGACATTGATCCAAAAGCAGTGAGCTTTTTGGTTATGATCTCTTATTCATTCATGAAATTGCTTTTAAATGCAAACTATGTTCCAGGCACTGGGAAGACAGACTCACTCTCTGTCCTCATGGAACCAACAACCTAGTGTGTGCATGAAAAATACATTACAAAGTAATTACATAAATAAAATCATTTTGTAGAGGAAAATTACTGGGTGTTACACAGATATTGGGGTGACATGGGGTGGCTAGTTTACAGTAGGGAGTCTGGACAAGCTCCTGTGAGGAAGAGACATGAAAGGTGAAGCCTGAAGGAGTAAATACAAAACTGGGAGGGACAGAAGTAGCTTGGCAGATGTATAGAAATGAATGAAAGCCATTGTGGCTGAAACATGGCAATCAGTGGGCATGAAATAGACTAGAGAGAAGTATTCTGAATTCTGAAGATGCTAGGGGCCTGACAGAGTGAAGATTTTGGTACCCAGAGAGTGCATAATCAAATAAGCATCTCCCTCCTGATTTCAGGCTTATTTGTGCCATATTTATAGATAATGGTGGGGTGGCTGGGTGCTGGTGAGCCAGTTCCAACTCACAGCAACTCTGCATAGAGTTTACCAGAACAGAAAGCCTCATCTTTCTCCCACTGAGTGGCCAGTGGATTTGAACTGCTGACCTTTAAGTCCAAGGCATAACACTCTATAACACCAGGGTTAGAGACCATAAAAGAAATAGCCATGTGATTATATAAACTAGCTCTGGAAGCGTAGTGGTTACTAATCGGGCTGCGAACCGCAAGGTCAGCAGTTCGAAACTACCAGCTGTTCCACGGGAGAAAGATGAGCCTTTCTGCTCCCATAAAGATTTACAGCCTCAGAAATGAGTCGGAACGGACTCCATGGCACATAACCACCACCATACAATTATAACTAGTTATAGTCACCAGTTTTTCTTTTTTGGGGGGCGGGGGGCGGTCTGGCTGCTTAATCAGTCTCATTGTGTTGTTGTTAAGTACAATGGAGTTGGTTCTGACTCACAGTGACCCTGCACAAGGTTTCTGAGGCTATAAATCTTTACGGGAGCAGAATGCCTCATCTTTCTCCTGCAGAACCACTGGTAGTTTCAAACTGCTGACCTTGAGGTTGGCAGCCCGACTCATAACCACTACGCTACCAGTCTCATTGTGGGATGATCAAATTCACAATTGGCCAAGTACTCAGTTTTTAGAAAAACAATTCTTAAATATAATGGCTCCTCTGTTTATCAGGGTAGCCTCCTGTATGGTGACTCTGCTACCCTTGTTCATTTGGAGAGTAAATTCCTATGGATAGTTATTGTTAGGGGTCATTGAGTTAGTTCTGTCTCGCAGAGACCCTATGCACAACAGAATGAAACATTTCCTGGTCTTGTGCCATCCTCACAATTGTTACTTTGAGTACACTGTTACAGCCACTGAGTCAATCATGTCATTGGGGGTCTTTCTTTTTTTCTCTGACCCTCTACTTTACCAAGCCTAATGCCCATCTCCAGGCACTGCTCCCTTCTGAAACATGTTCATAGTAAATGAGATGAAGTTTTGCCATTCCTACTTCTAAGAAGCATTCGTCTCATTGCAGGTGTTCCTAACCCAGAGTTGTTTGTTCTTCTAGCAGTTCATGGTGTGATACTCCATATTCTTCCCTAACACCATAATACAGTGTCATCAGTTCTTCTTTAGCCATCCTTAATCATTGTCCAGCTTTCACACACATATGTTGTTGTTGTTGTTAAGTGCCGTCAAGTCGGTGCCACACGCATATGAGGTGATTGAAAATGCATGGCTTGGGTCAGGTACACCTTAGTTCTCAAAGTGACATCTTTGCTTTTTAACACCTGAAATAATTTTTTGGCGGGCAGTAGATTTGCCCAATGCAAATAGGTCATTTTATTCTTGACTGTGGCTTCCATAGTCGTTGATAATAGATCCAAGTAAAATGAAATCCATGACAACTTCAATCCTTTCTCCATGTATCACAATGTTACTTATTGACAGTTGTGAGGATTTTTGTTTTCTTTATGTAGAGGTGTAATCCACACTGAAATCTTTGATCTTTATTAGTCAGTGCATCAGGTCCTCCTCACTTTGAGCAAGCAAGTTTGTGCCATCTGCATTATCACAGGCTGTTAATGAGTCTTCCTCCAACCTTAATGCCATGTTTTTCTTCATACTTCTATAGTTCAGTTTTTCGGATCACTTGCTTAGCATACAGCTTGAATAAGTATGATGGAAGGATACAACCCCAATACACAATTTTCCTGGTTTTAACTATGCAGTATCATCAACTTCGTTTGTAGGAATGCCTGCCTGTAGTTTATATATAGGATCCACATGAGCACAATTAATGTTCTAGGATTTCTATTCTTCTCAATGTTACCCATACTTTGTTATGATCCACAAAGTTGGTTTTTTTATTTTTTTTTTTATTTTTTTTTATGACTTTGCATAGTCAACAAAACACAGGTAAACATCTTTCTAGTATTCTCTGTTTTCAGCCAATATTCTTCTGATATATCAGCAATGACATTCCTGATTCTATGTCTTCTGAATCTGCCTTGAATTTTTAGCAGTTCACTGGTGACGTACTGCTGCAATAATTTTTTATAATCATCAGCAAAATTCTACCAATCTGTCATATTAATGATATTGTTTGATTGTTTCTGCATTCTGTTGATTCACCTCTCTTTGGAATAGGCACAAATATGGACCTCTTCCAGTTGGTTGACCAGATAGCTATCTTCTAAAATTCTTGGCATAGATGAGTTAATGTTTCCAGTACTGCCTCTGGTTGTTGAAACATCTCAATTAGGATTCAGTCAATTCCTGAAGTCTTATTTTTTTCCAATGCCTTTAATGTACCTTGGGCTTCTTCTTTCAGTACAGTCAGTTCTTGATCATATGCAATCTCTTGAAATGGATGAACATCTATCAATTCTGTTCAGTACGGTGACTGTGTATTCATTCCTCCTATTTTCCCTTAATATTTCATGTGTTGTTCAATATTTTGCCCATAAAATCCCTCAATATTGCAACTTGAAACTTAGATGTTTTCCAAGTCTTTAAACTTGAAAAATGCCAAGATTGCCTCTTCCCTTTTGACTTTCTAATTCCATATCTTTGTATATTTCATTATGATACTTTGTCTTTTTGAACTGCCCTTTGAAATTTTCTGTTCAGCTTTTTTACCTCATTTCTTACTTTGGCTCTCATAAACTTGTTTTAATTTTCTTTCCCCTCTACTTGGGCTTGCATATGAGCAATTGATGTCCTATTTTATGACCCCTGGCTTTGTTCAGACACATTATACTATACTTCTCTATTATCTCTTTCATAGATGTAGCCGGTTTGATTCTTGTGTATTCTAGAATCAATACAGTCACCATTTAGGAATAAAGTCACCATATACGCTGTTGAAAAGTTAATGAATAGGTCCTTGGTCTTGCAAAATTCTACCATGTGATCTTCAGCATTATTTCTGTGAGTGAGGCTACATTTTCCAACTACTGATCCTTCATTTCCAACTCTCACATTCCAGTCACCAGTAATCATCAATGCATCTTGATAGCATGTTTGATCAATTTCCAACTAAAATAATTGGTAAAAATTTAATGCCTTCATTTTTGAAATTAGAGGCTGGCACATCAATTTGAATAATAGTCATATTAATTGGTCTTTTAGTATGCATATGGATATTATCCTATCACTGACAACATTGTACTTCAGAACAGCTCTTGAAATGTTCTCAAGGACCATAAATGTAACGCCATCCCTCTTCAATTTGTCACGGCCAGCATAGTAGACCATAGGATTGCCTGATTCAAAATGCCCAATTCCAATCCCTTTCAGCTCACTAATACCTAGAATATTGTTCTTTATGTGTTCTACTTCATTTTTGACAACTTCTAATCTTCCTAGATTCATACATTATACATTCCTCGCTCTGAATATTAATGGATATTTACAGCTGTTTCTTATGATTTGAGTCATGCCACATCAGCATATGAATGTCTCCAAAGCTTCACTTCATCCACACTATTTAAGGTGACTATTTTTAGGAGACAGTTTTTACCCAGCCGTATCTTGAGTGTCCTTC
>NW_006408577.1:174943-181547 GCF_000296735.1 Chrysochloris asiatica
AGTTGTGAAACATTCAATCTTTGTAAAGAGTAGAAGTCAATGTTACTACTTAGGAGCTCTGGTAGCGTAGTGTATACGAGTTGGGCTGCTAATCTCAAGGTTAGTACTTCCCTGGGAGAAAGATGAGGCTTTCTTCGCCTGTAAAGGTTTACAGCCTCAGAAACCCTACGCAGGAGTGCTATGAGTCAGAATCACTCCATGGCATAGAACCACCACTACCATGTTAGTACTTGGAGTTATTATTTATCTTTGAGATTTAAGATAAGACACTGAGGTGTATTGCTTTATTTTTGGTAAATACAAATTTTAGCTTATGCATGAGATATATTGAACAGAATTTGACTGCTGTTGTTAGGTGCCATCTCATAGTGACCCTGTGTACAACAGAACAAAACACTGCCTGGTCCTGTGCCATCCTCACAATTGTTATGTTTAAGTCCGCTTCTGCTGCTGCTTTGCCAGTCATTCTCATTGGGGTCTTCCTCTTTTTCATGATCCTCAACTTTAACAAGCATGATGTCCTCCTTCAGAGACTGGTCCCTCCTGGTAACATGTCTAAAGTGTGAGAGATGAAATCTCACCATACTGGCTTCTAATGAGCACTCCACTGTACTTCTTCCATTAAGACCTGTTTGTTCTTCTGGCAATCCATGGTGCCTTCAATATTATTCTCATTGAGAATAATATTGAATGAATCAATTCTTCTACAGTCTTCCTTATTCACTGTCCAACTTTCACATGCACATGAGGCTATTGAAAATACTATTGCTTGGATCAGGTGCACCTTACTCCCTACAATCACATCTTTGCTCTAGTTGGGTTCTGACCATCCAGCCATTGAAGTTAGGTCCAATCAGCACTATCGGAAAGTTTGGGTGTCCTTGTGCATATCCCCTCACTTCATATCAACTGGATGCTTTACTCTCAGCTCTGGCCCTCTGTGGTCATGTCCTTGTCCATGGGCTCAGGAGTCCCCGGGTCTCACCGTACTTTGGGCCAACCAGCTCTCACCATATTCCGATGATGGAAATCTTGACATCAGTATTTCAAATTCCAGCAGGGTTATTTATGATGGACACATTTCAGCAGAGCTTTTAAGTCAGTGATAGACTAGGAAAAAAAGCTTGACAATCTATTTTCTAAAGTTAGCCAATGGAAATCTTAATGAACACAAAAGAACATTGTCCAACTTGTTAGAGGACATCATGTTTGGTGAAAGTGAGGGCTAAAGAGGGAGAGGGAGACCGTCCCCATGGTGAGATGAATTGGCACAGTAGCTGCAGTGATTTACTCCAATATGCTGGTAATTGAGGATGAAGCAGGACTGGGTAACAGTTCATTCTAATGTAGATGAGTCACCATGAGTAAGAGCAAACTTAGTGGCAGCTAAAAACAATGGCATATGCTTTAAAACTAAAGAATGAAGAAGAAAATAAAATTTTGCATCAATAATACAATATAGCAGGTGCCTAAATTATATCTGGTGAGGAACCCTGGTGACATTCCACTGCTAACTGACAGTAATCCAGCTCCAATCCACTAGCTGCATCCATGAGACAGTCTGCTTCTCAGCCTTGGAAACACCATGGAGTTCTACTCAGTCTCTAGAGTCTAGAGGCACAATATGAGTCTGAATTGATTTGACAGTGGTGGATTAAATTTTATCTTTTGTATAATTTTGATTTAGTGAAATTCACTTATTTTTTGCGGTGATAGTCTTAGCATGACAGTCTCATACATAGGTTTAAGTTTTTTCTTCACTAAAGAAAATATGATAATGCAATTTGAGAACACGGTGGTTCCATAGGATAAGTTGTTTTTGTTGTTGTTAGGTGCCATCGAGTCGGTACTGACTCAATAGCAACCTTATTGTGCAGCAGAATGAAACACTGCCTGATCCTGGGCCAACCTCACTAATGTTGCCACTCTTGAGTCTATCGATGCTGCCACTTGGCCAATCCATCTCATTGGGGTCTTCCTCTTTTTCTCTGACCCTGCACCTTACCAAACATGATAGCCTTCTCCAGCGATACTTATCCATAGTACTTATCTACAGGATAAGTTGTTGTTGTTGTTGTTGTTAAGTGCCATGGAGTCGGTTCCAACTCATAGCGACCCTGCACAGGGTTTCCAAGGCTGTAAATCTTTACGGGAGCAGAACGCCTCATCTTTCTCCCTCGTAACTGCTGGTAGTTTCGAACTACTGACCTTGCGGTTCACAGCCCGATTCGTAACCACTATGCTACCAGAGTACTGGAGTACAAATCACAAGCTTGGCATTTTGAGCTCACCAACCACTCTGCAGGAGAAAGATGAGGTTTGCTGCTTCTGCAAAGATTTTAAAAGCCGTGGAAACCTTATACAGGGTCACTATGAGTCAATTGATATGATAATACCTAACAATAACAACAACAATTAATGCAATTAAAAAGGATCAAGTCATTATGGTTTTCCTTCTTTGGACTTACATAGCTATTTAATTTTTGAATGGCAAAATAATATATTCAAGCTTCAATAAAGGTAGTTTTCCTGAGCTTTTTTTGCTGGCCATTGTTATTATTCATGTAATTCCACAATTAATTCTGAAAAAAAATCCCTATTCTAAAGAGGTTGTTTTGTTGTTAAGCACCATCAAGTCAGTTCTGACTCACAGCGACCCTGTGTAAGGTTTCTGATGAGCAGCTGGTTGGTTTGAACCGCTGACCTTGTAGTTCACAGTCCAGTGTTGATCCTACAAGCATCACACCAGGAATCCATGTGCATCAGAAGACAGAAAAAAGCACAAATGAGTTGCTATCAAATCATTTTCAATTCATGGATGGTGACTCCAGACTTGTCTATGGCTGATTTTCCAATGGAGATCAGGAGGCCTTTCTTCTGAGGTTCCTCTGGGTGGACTTCAACTGCCAACCTTTTGGTAAGCAGCAAGTACATAATTTGTACATACCACTCAAGGACTTCAGAAGATAAAACTAAAGTGTGTGTGTTAGGTGAGGGGTAGAAGGGGGAGAAGACTACTTGTTTTTTGTTCTTTTGTTTTAAAGATTTAGATACGATGAATTGTTATTGTTCAGTGCCTTCGAATGTATTCTGACTCCTAGTGACTCTGCTTAGTTTCCGAGGAGCAGCTGGTGGGTTTGAACTGCTGACCTTGTGGTTCACAGTCCAGTATCAATCCTACAGTGCCACATACTAGTTGTCAAATGTGATTAACATGTTTCTGGAACATACTATCAAAGGAAGTTGTGAAACATTCAATCTTTGTAAAGAGTAGACACAAATTTGTCTTAAGTGGTCATGGTTTCAGGTATGCAGATACATAACAATTTGCATAGTTTTAGGGAGTTCACAGACCCTTGCATTCTTTCTGTGGATCACATCTATAAGAAGCACTATGTGCTTTTCTATTTTCTATTTCTTCAATTCTCGCTCAAGTCCTGGTCATCTCTGTAAAGTCTTTCTTGGTTTCACCTCTTCAGATACTATCCACCGAGCTAGTATACAAGAGTAGCATAGTACAAAGCCTGGCATCCATCAAATGCTAGCTCTCCAACTGTAATTATTCTAGTCCATATGCTTTCTCCTTTGCTAAATTTACATTATCTCACAATTAACATCTGTAGTTCAGTAGTGTCTTTAAGTGTATTTGCTTAGATGAGGGTCAGGACTCTGTCTTTGATTTCTGAGGCCTTCCTTTCTAGGCAGTGAGTATTTTAACACCCTGCTGTCTCTGATCATGTTAACTGTTTCTTTATTCTCCTTGAAGTACTCAGATTAACCAGCTAGACTATCTTGCCAGCAGTTTTTCCAACTTAAAATTTCAAATTTACTAAGGTAATATTTCATTATAAGATGTTCCTTTTTATCCCAAGCTGTGCATCTTAAAATTCCTTACCACCAATCAGGCTTTCCAGAAAAATTGCTCTTTATACTGACCCACCATTATCTTAAGTTCTTTGGCTTCTGGGACAAAAGGTTGTCACTTTACCCAAAGAGCTGCTTGAGAGATGGAAGTAGGCTAAAAGATAATTCCTTTGCAGGATATTCTGAACTATATTAAATCAGTCACTTGCTTGAAATCAGTGGAGTAGACAGGATTACTTTCATTCCATCCAGCTGTTTTTTTCTTTTTGTCTTACATAAATAAGACCTTTTTTTCCCCCTTGTAAAGGTTGTGAAAATGATAGCCAATTGTCCACTCAAGCATGTATAATAAAGGAAACCAAACATGTCCTAAATAAAGCTGAATGTAAGCCTTAAACCGTCTACTAATTGTATTGGGAGGCTACAGGTGTTCCGTTCCATCTAGAAATTCTACCTGATCCTAACTTAATTACATGTTGAATACAATTTGAAGCCACACAAATCGAGTGAAATATTATCTTACTGTTAAGGGTTCTGAAACCAGTCCTAACTAAATAAAACCATATTAGATGAAGAAAAAAAAATACAGAACTCTTCAATAGCCACTCCCAACCCCCAAAGGCAAAATAAACGCTCTTTCCCTAAATTTTATTTGTTGTTGTTGAAAATCTACACAGCAAAACACACACCAGTTCACCATCTTCTACAGGTACAGGTTAGTCACACGGATTACATTCTTTGATTTGTGCAACCATTCTCATCTTTCTTTTATGAGTTGTACCTGGTTTAACCCAACCCAACATTTAATGGAAATCTAACAAAGCTTACAGCATTTGATGGTGAACTGTAGATGCTAATGATTTTCTGGTGAAGTATATTCTGATAAGCAAGGGTAAGTAAGATAAACTTGGACTGTTAACCTCAAGATCAGTGGTTCAAACCTGCCAAATGTTCCTCAGAATCCGTTTACAGGGTCGCTGTGAGTTGGCAGCAACACAACAGCACTTAACAACAATAACAACAACAACATGGGTGGGTTTTAACATCCATATTTACTGTTCTTCACAATATCATATTAAGCTGATCATCCTAACTCTGAACATTATTGAACACATATAAATAGCTAAAGTAACACATCATATGAGGCAGAAAAAAAATCCAGAATTATGCACACTGCCTAATCTCTCTTAGCATAGTGGTTACAAGTCATGCTGCTAACCTCAAGGTCAGCAGTTCAAAACTACCAGCCGTTCCACGGGGAAAACATGAGGCATTCTGCTCCCATAAAGATTTACAGCCTCAGGAACCCTACAGGGGATCGCTACGAGTCAAAACTGACTCCACGGCACACCACCACCACCCACTCTCTCTTCAGTTAATTATAAGATCTGATGAGTTTTTATAAGTCATAAAGCTTGCTTCTTTAAACTTTAATTTTATCCTAATCTTTTTTTCCCCCAACAATGACCTTAAAATCAACCCTAAATTTACCAAATATATTTTTAAATAAGGTAGTGCTAAGGAAGACTTTTACATATCTGAAATCTTACAGTGCTAAATTTGAATCAGAGTTCTGGTGTGGTGTTATAGGTTAAAGCACTGGACCAGAGGTTGGCTCAAACCTCCAGGTCAGCAATTCAAACCCACCAGCCATTCCTCGGAAACCCTATTCAGGGTCACTATGAGCTGGAACATACTTGATGGCACTTAACTATAACAACAATTTTGAATTAAGTTGTAAAAAAAGTAATAAGCAACTACTATATACTCCGCCCAAAAGGTAAGTATGCTTGGTTAAGAGCTTTGTTAAAGAGAAGCTATTGAATAAAACCTTTAGGATGACATGTCCCGGCTCCCTGTAATCATGTTATATTTCTGTCATGTTGAAGCAAAAAAATGTTCATCATTTTGTCAGCTCTGTCTGCAAAGCAGAGAATTACCTTCCCAAGCTCCTGAGATTTATGCTTTTAATTACCTCCTATCTGCTTCACTACTCTCCAAACCTAAAAATCAATATAAATAGTCTTATTTATGGGAAAAATGTAAAATATCTGACAAAAGCAGGCTATCATTTGCTAGATTTCCATTTGATACTATTGAGTCCTTCTCTTTTCACTACCATTTTTTTCTTGACAGAACCAGTTAGTTTTTTAAACTTGAAAAATCATTCATTTTTATAATAATTTCTACTCCTTAGCAGCAGATGTAAACTTTACAACTACTTTTTAGTTCCCAATCCAAAAATGAAATTATTATCACTATAGTGGTATCTCTTTATTTAATCACCCCCTAAGGAGTTCAGTTTAACTTTTGTTTTTTCTGTATTTTCCCTAAACCACAAATCATAAATTCACTTCCATGTCTCATTTTGTTTCTGAATGAAAAGTCACAATTAGCGTACGTGAAACCTAACAAGCTAGGTACCAGTTTTCTTAAAGCTGTGCTGTACACATTTCATCAACAGGGGTTCTTTAAAAAACAACACATTTTACATATGTTGTTGTTGTTAAATGTTGTCAAGTGAGTTCTGACTCATAGCGACTCTGTATAGGGTTTCCAAGGAACAGCTGGTGGGTTGAACTGCCAACCGGTAGTTCACAGTCCAGTGCTGATCCTACAGCACAACAATATATATGTGCATAATTCCTACATAATTGTTTATAAAATATATGAGAGGGCTTTGAAAAGTTCATGGAAAAATTCCATTATCTCTTAATTCCATTTTTTCCATGCTCTTTTT
>NW_006408577.1:181769-194847 GCF_000296735.1 Chrysochloris asiatica
AATAGATATATAAATGTAGTAAAAATATATACAAATAAAAGAGCTGTTATCTGTCTGTCCCCAGAGGAGCCCTCTTGGTGCAGTGGTAAAACATTTGGCTGCTAATTGTAAAGTTGGTGGTTTGAACCTACCAGCTGCTTAGTAGGAGAAAGATGTAGTAGTTTGTTTCTGTAAACATTACAGCCTTCGAAGCCTTGCAAGGCAGCTTTATTCTTTCTATCTTACAGAGTTGCTATTAGTTGGAATGATGTCAATAGCAATAGGTTTCATAAAGCAAATGTATTTGGGTGGAAGGCAGTGATTATATATGTACACATAGAAGAGGAAAGCATTTACCTGTACAATGAACATGTGAAAGCATATATGTTGGATATATGTGACAGGGATGATGTGGACTAGGGCAAATATTGGTAGATGAAATGTTCAATGTTTTCTCTGATGTATCAATTTGGGTAATAAATCATCTAAGATAAGAGTATCTGAATTTTTAGGAAATACAAGAATGAACTTGTTTCTTAACAGAATTTTAATGAAAACATTTACATGTTTTCATTTACCTTTTCAAGTGTGGTGGTGGTTATGTGCCATGGAGTCAGTTCCGACTCATAGCGACCCTGTATAGGGTTTCTGAGGCTGTAAACCTTTACGGGAGCAGAAAGCCTCATCTTTCTCCCGTGGAACAGCTGGTAGTTTTGAACTGCTGAGCTTAAGGTTAGCAGCCAGACTTGTAACCACTGTGCTACCAGAGCTCCTTTTTTCAACTGTAGTACCTTTGTACCTCTAAATTTAAAGCAATGAATCCAGTTATTAAACTTAAAACAAACTTAATAAAAACACTATGAACACCCAAGAAAGGCAGGGAAAATAGTATAAACTTTTGCGTTGGAGAAAGAAGAAAAAGAAAAGAAAAAACCCAAAAATTTGAAGAGGGAGAAGAGAAGATAGTAGAGAACGAAGAAGGAGGAAGGCTGTGGTCTAGAGGAGAACACAGCTCACGGAGGAAGAGAAGCACTGATTATATGCAGACAATTTCTATAGTTAAAAACAAGCACTAGGCAGCCAATAGCAACATGTGCAATCCACTAGAAGAGTACTACATAATGACGAAGAAAAAAACTTAATGCTTCATAAAAATCCAAGTTGGTGCCCTTGCAGCTGAGTGCCTCTCCTTTTCTGCAAGGGAGGTCCTGAAACGTAGTGTCTGGAGGGGCTCCTGTTTCTTGCTTTTACTGGCTACTAAGAGAAGGAATCACAGCTGCTTCAGGGAATGACTGCCTCCTGGCAGCTGTTGGAGAGGTGCCGAAAGGTCTGGTGGCCACAGGAGACAGAGCATCAACCCCCAGACTGTGAGGAGAGAGTTTATGTGGGAATCAAAGTTATGGTTCTTCCGTAACATCATGGCGGCTGAGATCTCCGCTAGGTGACAGAGAATGCCAGGGCCTCCAGAAAAGACAGTACTGAGGCCTCAAAAATGGCAGATGGTGAATGGGGACAGTTTGTTTATGCAAAGCAGATGAGAGTTTGTACTGTCATATTACATTAACGGCTAAAGAAATCAGGAAATAGGTATAGAATTAAAAACCAAAGAAAGAGATAGAAAGGTCCCAACTTAAATGACCTTATCCAAATGGAAACTGCTATGATGATGACAAGATACAAGATACAGACTGAGGTGGGCTGCAGACACATCCGTTACACAATAACTGTACTCACATAGGAATTGGGGGTGATCATTGAGTGATTGTACTTTCTGAAAATTCAGACAGATTTACAGTAAAAAAATAAAGAGGGCTGGCCACGTCACCTACAGAAATGCTCACACAAATGGTTGATCACTCTGCCAATTTTAATGTTTAAGCAAACCCTTAATTTCCTCTGCATCTGCACTTACTCAGTCTAATGTAAATCAATGAAAGTCATGAGGTAATCTCCTTGTACCTTCAGAAGTGAGGAAACAGAGTGCAGTAAAAAGAACAGTGGATCAAAATGGAGAGATAGTGATAATGGATAGTCAAAACCCAAAAAATTATACAAAAAACAATGAAATCACAAACCTAGAGTCATCACAAAGTGAGGTAAAATAAAAAAAAATGAGAATTATAAGTGATTTGAAGTTTACGATGCTCTTCAGAAGATAATACAGCAAATTGAAATATGAAATGGGTTAGTGCCAAATGAGTAATGAGAGCCACTGAGTCCCATAACTCAATCATTTGAAATTTTACTGATGAAGCCCCAGTTTTTGGGGTCAATCCCTGAAGTAGAGTATATACTGTTCGATTTCAAAGGTCATTATGCACTTCCATTTGCCTATGAAGGACCCAGTTCTATATTAAGACTTTGTTTTTGGTTAACTGTGTTTTGAGCTAATGATAATAAAGATCATAAATAAAGATAATGTTTGCTTTTAATCATTTAAGAGACCCAAGTTGTCCTGATTTTGTGTAAGAAGCTGTTTAAAAATCAGTTTCCTTCATGTCTCTGCATCTGTTCTCCAAGGGATTGACATTAATATGTAAATGAGATGTTATTTGGGACCTGCCAACTTTCAACCTTGTCCAAAGACAGAAATGTTAGCTTTAAAAACATCTAAAAAATGTATGTTAGCTCTAGGTGCTGGTGTTTTTGTATGAACACTGAGAACCCAATACGTTCAAAAGTCTTATTCAAAGCCAGTAACAGATAATATGGAAGAGCTATTTCCCTGGCAAGGTTTTACTTTGGAAATGGCACTTTCCAGCTAAAGAGTAAAGATTCAGATTTAGGCTTACCAATTTGTGCCCATATTGCATTTTACAGTGCACTCATTCAATGGAAAAGAAAGGGGCATTTAGGCTTAGGACCACCTCTTCCTTCAGCACTCAACTTACACCACAATAGATAAGAAATGATGGCAAAGGGGAAATTCAGAAATTGGGCTGCGGTACATATCTGTGAAAATGGCTGGAACTCAGCTGGAAAGACATATTTTTCCTGGACTGCAATGCCTGCCCCCTGGCAAAGTTAATGGTGTTAATTTGTAAAGGTTCATTTGGGAAATGTTTGTGATTAATGCTTGCTCATTTACATAACAGTGTATTGTGTAAATAAAGCTGTAGCCTTTTGCTTTCCAACAGCAGAATTTTACAGAGATGATAAAAACTGGACAAAAGGGGCTAGGGGATGCTTAAACTAGGTCACATTGAATTTTAATACATGAGGTCTACCCTGGTACATTTGATATGGATAACGGATAACTAAAAATTAAAAAAAAGTTTGTTTACTGTGCAAATCTGCCTTCCAGATTTTTCAATAAACATATTTTCTACATTGAAGACTGAAGCCAGTTCAGTCTCAGTCTGATTTAGAAATGTTATTAAAGAAAATAAGGATGAGCATCTTTTTAATTCTTATGTTAAATATAAATAGGATAATTATAAAATAATAAACTCTCCCCCCACCCCCCAAAAAAAATGCTTCATTTCGGAGCTCCACTATGTAGATTATAGCACCATTAGTAAACATTGAGAGCATGGATATGTCACACTTGTGAATTTGCCATCCAGATTTTGTGGCTTTACTGCCGAGTCTAAGCCATGACTCAGAAATTTAATTTCTTTCTCCATTATCAATAGAGCTTTTGAGCAGTGACAAGAAAACTAGTGGTCACATACTCATGTGAGCATATTTGTCGTGTCTCTACAAGGCAGTACAAAGAAAATCGCTAAAATTAAATAGAGTTAGTCCCAGAATTCTTTTAGGAAGTAGTAATAGATTGTCACTACCTGTTTCTCCTACCACATTACCCAAATAAAAAGCAGAATTCCTAGTCACCCTTTTGGGATCATACTGTTCCATCTATAAGATGGAAGTATCCTCCTAACAGAAATGCTGTAGAAATTATTACATAGGACGAAAATGGTTCTCCCAAAGATCATGCAGTCTATTTTAGGTCATGTTATAGAGCAGGGGTAGGGAACAGCCAGCCCACGGGCCATATATGGCCACTTAAATCATTTGGTCTGGTTCTGCCAAGGCAACCACAATTCCAGCCATCACAATGTTGCTGTTAAGTGCCCCTGAGTTGGTTCCAACCCACAGAAACCTTGTATAGGGTTTCCAAGGAGCAGCTGGTGAGCTTGAACTGCTGGCCTTGTAGTTAAAACTGACTTTGCAGTTCAGCATATAAACCCACAGTGCCACACCAGAATTCCATATTGGTGGTCGTGATGTGCTGTGGATTCAGTTCTAACTCATAGCGACCCTACATAAGGTTTCAGAGGCTGTAATTGTTTATGGGAGCAGAAAGCCTCATCTTTCTCCCATGGAACAGCTGGTAGTTTCGAACTGCTGACCATGGGATTGGCAGCTCGATTCATAACCACTATGCTACCAGAACTTCTTAGAACTCCACATTGTTGTTGTTGTTAAGTGTCATCGAGTCAATTCTGATCCATGGCAACCCTGTATGGGGTTTCCAAGGAGTGATTGGTGAGCTTGAAGTGCCGACCTTAAGGTTCAAACCAACTTGGCAGGCCAGGCATTAGCCCACAGTGCCACACCATTACTCCAAGTTAGGGGTGAGTTAATTAAATGTTTGACCAATTTAACATGCTAATTTTTAACTTGATAATTTTGTATGCACTGCAAATGATGTTATAAATTTTGGCAGACTAAAGGTTCCCCAGCCCTATTACTGATGAAGAAACTGAGGCTCCTAGCTGTGAAGTGATTTTACCAAGCTCAGAATTAAGTTCTGGATCCTTGTTCAAGCCCTCACAATCCAATGTTTTATACCATGCTGCCTCTCAATGAATGAAATACAGAAAATAAAGAGCAACTGACCTGGCTCAGATTCTGAGACAATCTGCGGAAGGATAAACGTTGATTTTTTTTTTTTTTCTTTCCATTTTACTGTTTAATTTGTTTGCATGTTTTCTGAGATGTTTTCAACATCTAGCATTGTTATGGTGAAGAACTAATATTAAAATGAAGCATGTTTTTATGTGAGTGTTAACTTATAAGTGATCAGTTACAGAGTCAACATTTTCTTTTTTAAGTGTGGCGCTATAGGATATACACTGGACTACAACATTGGTGGTTCACACCTACCAGCTGCTTCTCGGAAACCCTACACAGAGTTGCTAGGAGTCCAAACCAACTCAATGGCACTTAAAACAACATAGAAACTTTAATTTCTCTAAATAATTGTAGAAATTTGGATAATAACTATGCAAAACTGTTAAATGTACTTAGATTTATTTCTATATTTATTATTCTGCTTATTTTTTATTATCTTTAGTGCTGTCAAATCAGTTCTGACTCATGTTGTTGTTGTTGTCAGGTGCCATCGAGTCGGAACCGACTCATAGCGACCCCACGCACAGCAGAACGAAACAATGCTCGATCCTGGGCCAACCTCACCACCGCTGCCACCCCCGAGTCCATCAATGATGCCACCTGGCCGATCCATCTCGTTGGAGGTCTTCCTCTTTTTCTCTGACCCTCCACCCTACCCAGCATGACATCCTTCTCCAACGATTGTTTCCTCCGGACTACATGTCCAAAGTAGGAGAGACGAAGCTTAGCCATCCTGGCCTCCAAGGAGCACTCTGGCTGCACTTCTTCCAAAACAGATCTATTGGTTCTTTTGGCAGTCCATGGCACCCTCAGTATTCTCCTCCAACACCACAACTCAAAGGCATCAATTCTTCTACGATCCTCTTTATTCACTGTCCAATAGTGACCCTATATAGGGTTTCCAAGGATTGGCTGGTGGGGTTGGACAGCTAATATTTTGATTAGCAAGTCAGTGCTTATCCTATACTAGGACTCCTTTAATTTATTATGGCTTAAATGTAGCTGCCCTACTATGGAGTGGTACTGTAGGATAAGTATTGGGCCACAAGGTTGGTTTGAACTGCAAGTATGGAGGTTCAAACTCACTAGTCATTCCTTGGAAACTCTATACAGGGTTGCTATGACTTGGAACTGATTCAATGGTGCTTAACAACAACAACAACAACTATAGTTTAACCATGGGTGAAAGATGAGGTTTTATGCACCTGTATGGAGCTCTGGTAGCGTAGTGGTTATGAATCGGGCTGCGAACCTTACGGTCAGCGGTTCGAAACTACCAGCTGTTCTGCTGGAGAAAGATGAGGCTTTCTGCTCCTGTAAAGATTTGCAGCCTCGGAAACCCTATGCAGGGTCACTATGAGTCAGAACCGACTGCATGGTACTTAACAACAAAGATTTACAGCTTCAGAAACACTGTATAGGGTCGCTATGAGTCAGAACTGAGTTCACGGCATACAGTCATCACCACCACCACCACTATAGTTTAATGGGGAGTATGGTGGATCTGACAAGCACTGGACTGTGAATCACAAGATTGGTGGTTCCAGCCCACCAGCCACTCCACAAGGGAAAGATGAGCGTTTCTACGCCCATAAAGATGTATAGCCTTGGAAACTCTATATTGTTGTTGATAAGTGCTGTTGAGTCAGTTCTGACTCATAACGACCCTGTGTAGGGCTTCAGAAGAGTGGATGGTAAGCTTGACCTGCAGATCTTGAGGTTCAAATGGACCTTTCAGTCCAGTGCATTAACTTGAAGTGCCACACCAAGACTCCTCGGAAACCCTATAGAGAGTTGCTATGAGTCAAAACTGATTTGATGACACTTAACAACAACAAAAACACCGATCATTTAATATCTCTAGTAGTTAAGTCTATTGTAAGTCTTCTCTTTACCAAATATTACACTTAGATCAAATCACATTGTTTTTCATCAGGTTTACTGAGATGTACTTTATATAAGTATTCCCCTTTTAGATATAAAAATCTATGTGTTTAGAAAAGCATAAATAGTTATATATATCACTATAATCAAGACAGAATAGTTTCATCATCCCCAAAAGTTTTCACATTTTAATAAATTCCTTAACTACATCCCCATCCTGCTAAACACTGATCTGACTTCTGTCTTTAATAGTTTTGGCTTTTCCTGAAAGCTTTATAAGTGAAATCATATAGTATATAGCCTTTTCATTTCGCATACAACTTTTGAGAATCAACGACATGCTAGCATGTTTCAGAACTTCACTACTTTGTATTGTTGAGTAATACTCCACTGTTCGGCTATCCCACAGGTTTTCTGTTCACTAGATGATGAACATTTGGGTCACTACTCATTTGGGGCAATTATCAATAAAGCTACTATAAATAGCACATGTGTCTGAACATGTTTTTATTTCTCTTTGATAAATACCTAGAAGTGGGATTACTGGGTTATGAGAAATATGCATAATATGTATAACTAAGAATTTTCTTATAAATAATAGCAAAACTGTTTCCCACATGATTGTACCATATCTCCTTACCACTAGCAATGTATGAAAGTTCCAATTATTCCTTCCTTGCCAATTGTTATTACCAGTTTGTTTAATTTTGACCACTGTAATTATGAGTTTTCTAAGTATGAGTCCTGGTGTGGCACTCTAGGATACACACTAGACTGCACAAGGTTGGCAGTTCAAAGCCACCAGCCGCTCCTCAGAAATCCTACACAGGGTTGCTATGAGTTTGAACCATCTCTATGGCACTTAACAACAACAATATGTGTAGTTATATGTCATTGTGGTTTTAATTTGCATTTCCTTAATGACTAATGATGCTGAGCACCATTTTATGTGCTTATTTGTCATTCATATTTATTCTTCTGTTTGTTCAAGTCTTTTACCCTTTTAATATTTGAAATCAGGAAGCTTGAATCTTACATCTTTATTCTTTCTTAACAAGATCCTTGACCATTCTAGAGTTTTGTCTTTTTAAAAGACAAAACTTGTCTTTTTGACCCAGCTTGTCAATTTCTACATAAAAGCTGACTGAGACTTTGGTTGTGTTTGCACTGGATCTATGGATCACTTTGCAGGAAATTGACATACTGACAATACTGAGATTTCCAAAGAAAGAAAAAGAATGATGTACTGTATTATTTTTTTATTTTGCTTTCCTGTTATTATATTTACATATTAAAATCTTCTTTCATAAAAAAGATACCGATGTATATTTGTTTCTTTTCATCTTTCTAGCAGGATGGTTACACTGGCCAGACAAATAATTTGTAAAGTTTCCCACTGTTTTCATGTTCTGATAATATATAGTATATTATTTTCAAGATTTTGAAATAATTTTTATAAATTTCAAGGTATTTATGAAGATCTGGACCATACATGAAGTATGCTATTTGATATCAAAAGTAATAACAATGGCTTTTTTTAGTGTTCATTGCATTTTTATCATTTACAAAATATTTTTCATTGCATTTAAAATCTAAAAAATATATTTTCTGTCTTTCAAGTATTTCTGACAAGTAAATATAATTGGTAAGATTACAAAATGGTAGATGCAACAGATTACATTTAGAAATATTAATATTTTATATTAGCCACCTTGCTCAGAGTCTTGATGTGATAATGTAGGATATGCATTGGACTGTTAGCCAAAAGGCTGGTGGTTCAAATCCTCCAGCTACTCCTCAGAAACCCTATACAGGGTTGCTATGAATTGGAAGTGACTTAATGGCACCTAGCAATAATAACAACAATAAATCTATTGCTCATGTTTCTAGCACTGAACTTAATTCACCCCCTATGAAGTCTATCAAACTGAAACAAGCCAGCCACCAAGCGGAGTGGTTGCTGGGAAATATGCAGATACGAAGACATGTATATATCAGACCAATCAGACTTTCAGCTTGATATACTAAAGGGAGTAGTCAAAAGGTAATACTCACATCTGAGTTAAAGCGAAGCTGACAGACATTGCACGAAATAACTTGTTTCTTCTTTGGGGGAATGGACACTCCGAATGTGTGGTTAATGACTGCTTTTTGCACAGGATCCATCTGAGGAGCAAATGAGAAAAGAGTCAGTTGATAACTTCAAAGTACAGACAACAGTGGGAACAAATAAAAGTAGCTGTATTCTTCGTGATTGTTTGAACTTTAGATTCCAATGGATGAAAATAATGAATTTCATTCAGTAGTAAGGTACTTATTTTGTCTTCAAGTATTAAGAACAAAAAAAAACAAACAAAACCCAACTGGTCAGAAATCATAAAACAAAAAATACAGGAGAATCACCATAGCTAAAGGTATCTTACATCTATATAAAGAATCTTAAATAAAAATATTAAAAAGAATAATAAAATAAGAAAACTTAAGATTCAAAGGTCAGGGTTAACATGAACTCATTAATATTTTTCTCAGATGAGGTGAAATATTTAAAATGGTCTCAAATGATCTCAATAACAATTATTACAGACTTAAAAATATATTTAATAAACTTAACTTTTGATTTATGGCAAAGTCATAAATGATAGGTCCATATCACAGGACACAAAATGTTAATCTTTATTTTAAAATAGTTCACTATCTTTCATATACTATAGAAGGAAATTCATTCTATTGGAAATTACACACTTAAATGCCCATAGTAGACAGGTTAATATGCATCTCTTGTTTAAATACTGACCACGTTGGTTTGCATGTACCATCCATAGTCAGAGAACTATTCAGTGATGACAGCACTCAACCATTAAAAAAAATGGCACAAAGCCATTAAAATGCTCAGAAAAAGAAATACTCCTATCTGCAAAGCCTATAAAAGGAGAGACCTAGCAATGATTCTTTTGTGTACTCCAGATAATAATCTCCAGCATTAACATCAGACAACTGGCAGTTCAAAGTACAATGCAGACTATGAACAAAGTGTTACCTTATAAACAGATGTAACATGAACAAGGACCGATTCACTAACACCATCTAGGAAATCTCCTGAGGTTAGAGTTGAGCATAGGATTAGTTGATGGTATTTGATAGAGATGAGAAATGAGTACCCTCCCTGATCACGGTATAAATCAGCAAAGTGCAATATTAGCATTTAGAACTTAACATTAGAAAAGAGGTCAGATTACAGAATTGCTGAATACAATAGGAGCCCTGGTGTGACACAGCAGGATAGTGCCCTGGACTGCAAGGTCAAGGTCAGATTGAACTACACTTTACAACAACAACAACAAAAGTGCCCTGGTGGCACAGTGGTTTAAGTGTTGGGCTGCTAACAGAAAGGTGAGAGGTTTGAACCCACCAGCTGCTCCATGGGAGAAAGATGAGGTGGTCTGCTTCTATCAAGATTTACAGCCTTGAAAACACTATATAGGGTCATTGTGAGTTCAAATCGATTCAACAGCAGTGGATTAAAGCAGTCTGTTTTCTGCTACAAGTTTAACAGACAATGTATTCCCACTATAAAGAACAGTTATGGTGGTTTGGAACACTTAAAACAGGAATGAAATATGCTAATATTGGAGTTTTCTAGAGTGATGGAACTATTCTATATCTTTATAGTGGTAGTTACATAAATACATACATGTTAAAATTCATAGAACTACACACGTCCTACAAAAGTTAATTTCATATATGATCATTTTAAAAGTAAAATAGAAAACTATAAAATATCCTGGGAAATCTGAGGATTTTTGTTCATTCTGGATAGGGCCATTGATTAATTGCATTAAATTTTATTAAATGAAAATAAAGAAAAAAACCCTTTCATTTGTCCACGGGACAAAGGAAACCTCAAAGAGTCAGGTTGTAAAATCCTAATTAGTTCTTTGTTTTACTCACAAGTGCATATACTTTGATGTCATCTATCCAGGAGCTCTGGTGGCATAATGGTTACGAATCGGGCTGCGAACCGCAAGGTCAGCAGTTCGAAACTATCAGCTCTTCCGCAGGAGAAAGATGAGGCTTTCTGCTCCCGTAAAGATTTACAGCCTCAGAAACCCTGTACAGGGTCGCTATGAGTAGGAACTGACTCCACGGCACATAACAACTGCAGCCAGAGTGCTCCTTGGTGGATAAGATGGCCAAATTTCGTCTCTCATACTTCGGACATATTGTCAGGAGGGACCAGTCGCTCAAGAAGGATATCATGTTTGGTCAGGTGGAGGGTCAGTGAAAAAGAGGAGGACCCCCATTGGATTGGCCAAGTGGCAGCACCAATGGACTCAAGTGTGGCAACAGTAGTGAGGTTGGCTCAGGATCCAGCAGTGTTTCATTCTGCTGTGCATAAGGTCACTGTGGGTCTCCTCAATGGCACCTAACAACAACAGAAAGCTGTTGTTCTTAAGTGCTGTCTAATTAATTCAGATACATAGTGACCTTGTGCACAACAAAACAAAACACTGCCTTGTCCTGCCCCATCCTCACAATTGTTAATTAAGCTAGCTTGAGCCTATTGCTGCTGCCACTGTACCAATCCATCTCCTTGGGGTTCTTCCACTTTTTAGCTGACCTTGCACTTTAACCTAACCTGATATCCATCTCCAAGGACTGGTCCCTCCTGCTAATGTGTCTGAAGTATGAGAGATGAAGTCCCACTCAGTAGTAGTGCGCTTGTTTTATCTTCAAGTAATAAGTGACCACCCTGGCTTCCAAGGAGCATTCTGGTCGTCTTTTTCCACACAGATTTTTTGCTCTTCTAGCAGTCCATGGTGTTTTAAATATTTTTCTCCAACAATAACTCAAATGTAAAAATTCTTCTATGGTCTTCCTTATTTACTGCCCAACTTTCACATGCATATGAGGCTATTGAAAATACCATGGCTTGGGTATATCCCCCGGGAGCATCAGGACTCAAACCACCAACCTTTGTGGTTAGCAGTCCACTGCTTATCTCACTGAGCCTCATATCCATGTACAACTACATTATTAAAATTAACTTAATTTTTTTCTTTAGGTCAAGTTAAAATTGACTTTAAGAAAACATAAGCAATTAAATTCATGAAATCAGTTTTAATGTACTACTTACTTTCCCCCCATTACTCATTTTGATCGATATTTTGAAAACATTAAAAATGAAAACCTGCATCACCTGAAATAAATGTACATATTCTAGTAATCCCCATACCACAATATGGAAACATTGTGAAAAAAGATAAATCTGGCAATGCATTCCAAAATGTCAGTAAACCAAGATATTTTGACAGTCTCAACCCCTGCCTGAATATAAATTCCCCCTTAATTTTTTTAAAAAGATCATTAAGTGTCTACATAATTGTTTTTAGTGATTTTTTATTCAACTTAATTTTGCTCAAATGTCACATTTGTACCACATGTGCCTGAAAATATTCCTTCCATGTCCCCAAGGCTGAGAGCGCTCTGCCCTCTAAGGGAAATTGAAAAGACTGGCAAGTTCTCAGCATTCTGACCTGAAAGCAAACTAATGACTTTCCAGTAGAAACGTTTACAGCCATTGGTTTTTGTAGTTTATATTCATATCCTGGTGTGGCACTGTAGGATAATGCACTGGATCACAAAGTCGGTTTGACCCCAAAGTCAGTGGTTCAAACTCACCAGGTCCTCCTCAGAAACCTTATACAGGGTAGCTAAGAGTCGGAACTGATTCAACAGCACTAACAACAACATTCATAACCCGAATTATAAAAAAATCACATAATTATGCATAATACTTGTTTCCTGTCATTGACTCTTTTTTTTAATTAATGTTTTATTGTGAATTTTGTGATAGTTTACATGGGAGAACATTAGGATTACATTCTTTCTATCATATATTGTTTCATTGCCATAGTTACAATCCCCTCCATGCATCAGAAACTAACCAAAGTGTATATCCTGCAAGCCTGCCCCCTGGTGGTCAGCACACAGCCCCTCTCTCCCTTTCTGGGTCTAGAGTTCCCAGCAGCACCATCTCTCCAAGTCATTGTCTCTGCCTTCATCTCTGGTGTCACTGTTTCTCTGGGTAGGGTCCCGTCCTATGCTCTTTTCCCTTGATGGTCCCAGGGCACTCCGCTTCTGGACTGCAAAGTCAACCACTTCCTTCCTTTTGCTTCAAAATATCTACCCTTACAACCCTTCCAGTCAGTCCTGATAACAATTATTAACTATTGTACCACAAGAGACCTATCCCTATCTCCTTTCATCAGCCCCACCCAGACAGATTGGATACTACTCAGTGGAGATTCTACCTTCCTCCGCACCCTCTGGATCTAGGCTCCCTCTTGAAAGCATG
>NW_006408577.1:194997-203446 GCF_000296735.1 Chrysochloris asiatica
CGGAAACCCTATACAGGGTCGCTATGGGTCGGAACCGACTCAACGGCACTTAACAACAACAATGTCCAAGTTGCCCATCCCTGTCTACTCTGTGTGTGGAAGGGGTGGGAATGATCCTCGCTGTAAAGAGTTGTTCCCTCCTTTGAGCTACTGCATCCATAGGTGTAGGTCAAGTTCATCAAATTGTATCAGATTACTCTTTTTTTCCTCTCTTCTCCCTTCTTCTAGTTAAACTCTAATCATCCAGCCATTGAAGCCAGGTTGAGTGGGTATTCTCTGCAAGCGTGGATGTTCTTATGCATATGCCCTCTCTTCTTATCAGCTGGATGTTTCACTCTCCACTCTAGTTCTCTGTGGCTATGTCACTGACTCTGGGCCCAAGAGTCCCCAGGTCTTGCCACACTGCTGGCCAACCAGGTCTCCACCTGGGTTTATAGGAGTGTATTAAACGTTATAGGGATTAGCTTGCAACTTCACTGCTGTTTTTCCCTTACTTCCCACCTTATTGGTGACCAATGTGGTCACCAATCAGAGTGCATGTCTGTTCGTGTATTCCCATTGAGTCTTAGTCTTGGAAGGGGGTTTTCCCTGAGGGGACCTGACCACTTGCCTTGATGTCTCCTGGGCGAGCAGCTTGTTCTTGTAGTAGTCAGTCGGACTGCTGTTATTTTTTTTTGTATTTTTTCTGTTGGTCTTTCTTTCAAGGAGTATCTTCTGTTCTTCTAGCTGCTCCAGGCTGGTCTGCTTCTCCTTTCATGTGGAGATTTCCCATCTCAGAAGATTCTGGGTGGGGTTTAGGATTCCACCTGTGGTTCTTATGTAATGCAGGAAACCTCCTTCACTGTGCACATTGTAGCCCCATTTTAGGTATTCCAATCAGTTAAAGGCAGAAGTCCTATCATTGACTCTTGCTGCCTTCCCACTGTTTGAACTACTTACCACTAATCATACCAAAATTTTCTTCCCAATGTTTCTCACTCAGAACCTATTTTCTTATGTTCCCCCTGATTCTCTCTTTTAGACATTCTGGGAAGAAATCTACTCCTCCCATCAGCAGCCCCCACAACTACCCACCCACCCCAGCTAGATTTATTTTATCTTACTTTTCTGTTTATCATGGAATTCTATAATTATATTTCTTATCCAAGAATAGTTTTGTGGGGACATGATTTAATTGGAAAAATATCTTAATGGTATGACAAAGAAAATTCCACTTGCCAATCCATTTGATACCCTGAAAGAGACACTGTTAAGCTGATGTTTTGAGTATGTGCCATCTGACACATTAACTACAAACAACTGAGTCCTTTTAGTAGGCTACAGATTTGTTAGTAATATGAGGAAGGTTTTCATAAATATATACATTGTTGTTGTTATCTATATTTATGAAAACCTTCTCAAGTCAGTTTTGATTCACAGGAGCTCTATATAGGGTTTACAAGGAGTGGCTGATGGGTCTGAATTGCTGACTTTGTGGTTAGCAGTGCAGTGCTTATCCTACAGTGCCACACTAGGACTCTATATATCTATATACATATGTATACCTGGTGTGGCACTGTATGATAAGAACTGGACTGCTAACCACAAGGTCAGCAGTTCAAACCCACAAGCTGTTCCTAAGAAACCCTATATAGGGTTGCTATGAGTTGGAACTGATTTGATACCAACAACAATAAATTACATATAAGTATATACAAATACCTATTTATTATATAATATATATATTTATTGTTATTGCTATTAAGTGCTGTCAAGTTGGTTATAACTCATAGTAACCCTCTATAGGGTTTCTGATGCTGTAACTCTTTGGGGGGAGCAGGAAGTCTTATATTTCTCCAGTGGAGCACCTGATGGGCTTGAACCGCTGACCCTGTGGTTCACAGTCCAGTGCTTATCCTACAGAGCCACCACATTCCCCTATATATTTATACATACACATATATTTGGAAGCAGTCCTCGTGTGGTGCTACAGGATAAGCACTCGACTTCAAGGTCGGTTTGAACCTCAAGGTCAGTGGTTCAAACTCACCAGTGACTTCTCGGAAACCCCGTATAGTGTCGCTATGGGTTGGATCTGACTCGATGGCACTTAACAACAACAACACTAACAACAACATATATGTATAGAATGTGATAAAATCCTCAATTTTTCTATTTCACTTTCATACAACACTCTAAGAGTTACATGAAAATAATAACTATAATGTTAACTTACATTAACCTTAATTTTTTTCCTCTGCTAATGCAATGCTAGTTCTCTGTAATCATAATGAGATATGTGTTACTAAATCAATGCTAATTCTTTTATTCAATCACCAATTTTCAGGATGAATAAAACATTTAGTATGAATAAAACATTCTCATAAATTCTAAACTATGGTAAGTGTTAAGTGGTTTAGTTTAGGATAATACAAAATAGGGATTTGTATCATAACAAGTTCATATAGAGAAAACTCAGGTCAATGACTGACGGTACTGCAATCACACCACAAACTCATTTTCAAAGTTTCACAATTGCCACTTCATAGACATTTGACTGTTAAAAATAAACAGGTGCTTCCAAAAGTCTTAGTGAATATTTTTCTACTATATAACTTTTAAATGATAAAATGGTTTACTACAGACTCATATGTAATTAGTTCATGTTAGTTCACACGGCACAAGAAAGCTCTCTGTGGGTTTACCAATGGTGACTCATTGGTAAACAATACTACAACCTATAGAAGCTTTTTTGATGGAAGAAAAAAATCCTACCATGCAGCTCTAGCTACCAATATTCCTTACCTGGCAGAAATTATCGGTCCCAAATAAACCTCTTCTTTTCTAAAAAAGTAAAGTTACAAGTAGTCATCTGGAATTTTGTGTCTAGCAAGTACATTTATATGCAACTAATATATTTTAAAAAAATCTATTTTCTTTGCTCACCTCTGATTAAAAACCTTGAAATGCTTACTAACTAAAAAGCTAACACTTGTCACTTTTTCTAATGGAAATTATGTAGCAATGAAAAGGGAAACCTATTATTATAATTAACTGGTAGGTAATAACAATGAAAGATGGGGTTGAAGTTGTAACCAGAAATTGAAGAGATAATTGGAGGCTATGTATGGACAAATTAACTATTATATTATAGTACTTATGAAATAAATGAATGAAGCTGGTGGCCCTATCACCCATCTATTATATTTTCACTATCAAAATAAAATCTCTTTGGTGTATTCTCAAAATTATGGGAAGTATAAATCTATGTGAATTGTTTTAAAGATCATTACTTTCAATGAGTATTCCAAAAAAATTTTACATCTCTACAGGGTAAGCAGTAATATAAAACTATACAACTGCAGATAAAACCTAGTCACAGGGCAAAGAAACACACTGTATCCTTTCACTAACAGTGGATGTATGCTATCAGAAAGGAGCGTGTCAAAGATATATGAACTATGTGACAAACGGCTTGACCTAATGAAAGATGCTATCTCAATTCTAGATAACTTTATTAGATGAAACTTCAGGCAGGAAAGGTAGATTTATAATCTTTTCAAGTATCCAAACAATTTTCAAGAGCCTGAACTTTCAGTTGCATTCTCATATGAGTTGGAGCTGTTGGATAAGCATTGGACTGGTAACCACAAGGTCTGCGGTTTAAACCCACAAGCTGTCCCTGGGAAATCCTATGCAGGATTCCTATGAGTCCAAACCTCAGCATCACTTACAACAACTCATGTAGGGATGAACTGAACACCAATCAAATATAAAGCAAAAGGTCACTCAAGAATTACATACACCCAGGGAGTCCTTCGGTGGTACAAGCAGTTAACATCTTCAGCTATTAATCAAAAGGTTGGAGGTTTGTATCTACCCAGAGGTAACTCAGATATAATTTCCAAAAGATCAGTCCCTGAAAAGTCTGGGGTGCAGTTTTGCTATGACACACATATACATGGTTGCTAGGAATTGTAGTTGGCTTGACAGCAACTGGTTTTTTGTTGTTTATTTTAATGTGATCAAAAAGCTAGGAAGTGTTTCCCTTTCAAAAGCTGGGAAACCTCTCCTTAAACTCGGCCATCTATTTTAACCAGTTTTCTGAAAAGCATTTGGTAACCACTTATTACTTATAAATACATTAGACAATGCTAGTTTTTCTCCTAAATAGAAGTACATAACAGATATTTTACATTTAGTCATTTAAAAATCAGTCACCCAGCAAACATTTCCAGAAGCCTGCTATGATTCAGATGCTGTCCTGACGTATATGGGAAGATGAGTCATCAAGAAAGTTCACAGTTTTAGAAGTTAGAAAGTGACAACAAGAGTATACACTCTATTTAACTGGAGGCTTGGAAAAGAAATGCTCATTAAACAAAATAATGAGGCATGGGAAGTCAAGCAAAGGTCTCTCTCTTCTGCTCTGTCCCCTAACACTTTGTCCTCCTATATCCCTTTTTATTGTTCTCACATTTTAAGTTCCAGGGTCCTCTCTTTAAAAGGTGACATTAGTATGTTATCCTCTCAGAGACACAGGCTTTTAAATTCCTGTTTCTAACTTTGTAATAACACCAATAAACATAATAGTAGTATCTTACACTTACAAAGCTCTTAGTAGGCATGGACAAAGAACTGTACTAAGGGATTATCTTGTGTAGTCTCCACCATCACATGAGGCAGATACTATAATTATGTCCCTTTGACAGATGAGAAATGTTAAGACTTTTGGAGGCTCAAAAATTGTTATCTCGAGTCTGTGGGTGCTGGAGCCATGGTTCAAACTCAGGCAGTTGTGTCTGTGTCTAAGCTGTTACTCTGCCATATGGTTCCATGCAAAGGAACACACACATACATGATGAGTTCCATGTGTGTCACTGCTGGAGGTTGTAGGGAGGACGAGTATGTTCCTAAACCATCTGCAGCAGGGAGTATAGCTGACAACTGTAATAAGTCTACTTTGTTTGTAAGTGAACTTTACTTGGAGAAATGAGCCAATTCCCTCCCCTCATTCTTGCCTATTTATTTCAGTTGTAGGATAAACCCATTTATTTCTTCTTGTGCAACTACAGGAAAGGCATTAATAAACATTGGGTCTGTCCTCCCCCTTTTCTCCATTGTAACTGCTTGATTTTGAAATAGAAAAAAATGTAAGAAAAGCAGCTCTGGAAATAGTTAGCGATTACACATTAGCAGGTGGCAGTTATCATTTGCACCTGTCCTAGATTACTGCAAAACAGACCTTGGCAATAAACCCTGGGACTTAGGGCTCTCTGGCAAGTCATCAATGTTTTAACTGTGTTACTATTGGATGACAGTAAAACAACAGAAAAATAACATTTTTTTTTTATTCTTTCCTTTTCTATATTGCATTTATCAACAGGATGTGGCCAAAGGGCCCCACTAAACTTCAGATATTCATAAAGTGACACATCTGAAAGTAATAGCACATCACGGAAGATCAATACTTCTTTAATTTTACTTAAACAATTTTTGTCTTTTATACTGAAATACTCTGACCATCTGCCTACATATTACTGTTTTCAAATCCTTGGAAAAGTAAATGGAAACAAAACAGACAACTATTAAATACATAAGTTCTTCTCTCAAAGATTAAGAAACATAAACCATCACTTTTTATTGGCAAAGTCACTTTAATCATACTTTAACATTTTTATTATTTTAGATATCAAACCAGAAGTCTCCATAAAAATAAACAACACTGGGAAGGCACACTACCATGACACCTGCATTTTGCATCAGGGATGTATAAAGTTTGAGACTTGACATACCCACACTGTATTCTCCTACTCAAACCACCCTGACAGGTTCTACCTGAACACCATCACTGTTGCTGAATGGAAGACACATGGCATGTCTCTCTCTCCAAGACTTGACTAAACCAAGAGCCAGCCCTCTAGAAAGGTGCTTCCCCTAACTCCCAGTTTTCTGATGGTATGACATACTGACTGACCTTACAAACAGTATCAACTGTCCCTCTTTCATTGGAATGCCATTACCCCACCAAAAAGTTCGACACTTGCTCTGAACTGGTTGTTATAAGGGTGAAAGTAACACAATATATATATTTAAAAATAGAGAAGTCACTTTATGGCCCAGATCTGATAAATCTATTATTACTATTATTTTATCAAAATGTTGTTAGTTGCTCCTTATCACCACTCCTTTTCAATATTGTGAGGGAAGTCTTAGCCAGAGCTATAAGGCAAAACAGAAAAATGAAGACATCCAAATTGCCAAATAAGTGGTAAAACTCTATTTGGAAATGATACGATGTTATACATTGTTGTTGTTGTTAAGTGTCATTGTGTCTGTTTAGACTCTTAGCGACCCTGTAGAGGATTTCCAAGAAGCAGCTGGTAGATTTGAACTGCTGACCTTGTGGTTCACAGTCCAGTACTTATCCTACAGTGTCACACCAGGAGTCATTTACATAGCTGCTATATATAGAAAATCTCAAAGACTCAGCAAGATAATTATTGGAACTCACTGTAAGATTTAGCAAAGGGGCAGAGTATAAAATCAACATATAAAAGTCAGTCATATTCCTTTACACTGATGAAGAGAGCTCTAAAAAGAAATCAAGGAACAATACCTTTTACATTAGCCATCCAAAGGATGAAATAATTAGGAATAAATCTAACCAGACAAATGAAAGACTTATACAAAGAAAACTACAAAATATTACTAGAAGAAATCAAAAGAGACTTACAAAAATGGAAGAATATACCATGCTCAAGCGTAGAAAGACTTAACATAGTGAAAATATCAAAACTACTCAAAGTAATCTTTAGATAAAATGTAATCCCAATCCAGATTCCAATCCCATTTTTAAGAGATGAAAAACCAATCAATAACTCTATATGAAAGAACAGAGAACTCAACTAAGTAAAACATTACTTAAGAAGAATAGAGTTGGAGGTCTCTCATTTCCTGATATCAAAGTCTACTACATACCAACAGTGGTCAAAACTGGTACAACAATCAATGCAGAGATTAATGGAACAGATTTGAGATCCCAGAAGTAAATCTACCCACGTACAATCAGCTGATCTTTGACAAATGTCAAAACACAGTAAATGCAAAAGAGATAGTCTCTTCAACAAATGGTGCTGGCAAAACTAGAAATCCATTTGCAGAAAAATTAAACAAGACTCATATCTCATTCAATATACGAAAACAAACTCAACATGGATCAAAGACCTAAATGTGAAACCCAGAACTATAAATAACATCAATGAAAAATTAGGTACAAATTTACAGGGCTCAGATAGATGGCATTAATACACTGTCAAAGATAACTGAAAACATAAAAACAGAAGCTACAACAGATGACTGCAGTCTTCTAAAAATTATGTGCGTCAAAAGATTCTGCCAAGAAGGCAAAAAGAGAGGCCACACTGGGAAAAAAATTGAAAATGGTATATGAGACAAGGGACTGATCTCTAGAATTTATAGAAAACTACAATACCACTACAAGAAAAAGACAAACAACCAGTTAAAAAAATTGGCAGAGGACATGAACAGACATGCCACCAAAGAAGGCATTCAAGCAGCTAACAAACATGAAGAAATGTTTACAGTCATTTGCCATTAGAGAGATGCAAGTAAAAAAAAAAAAAAAGTTATCATCTCACCCCCACATTAATAACAAAGTTAAAAAAAAAACAACACAGAAAACAACAAATGCTGATGAAGGTGTAGAGAGACTGGGACACTCCCAAGTTACTGGTGGGACTGTGAAATGATGCAAATGAAAATGGTAAGGCTCTTCCTCAAAAAGTTGGAATAGAAATGTCATCTAATCCAGCAATCCTTTTACTTGGTATATATCCACAAGAAATAAGATCCAGGACACAAGTAGATATATGCACACTTATGTCCATCACAGCATTATGCACAGTAGCAAAAAGATGGAGACAGCCTAAATGCCCATCAGGATAAACGTACTTTGGTACATACACACAATGGAGTACTATGCAGTGTTGAAGAATAATGATGTATCTGCAAATCACCTCATAATATGGATGAACCTGGAGGACATTATGCTGAGAGAAATTAGTTAAACACAAAAGAAAAGACATTATGTGAGACCACTATTGTAAAACTCAAGAAAAGGTTTTCAAGCTAAAAGAAACATTCCTTGATGGTTACCTGGGATGGGAGGGAAAGGAGAGTAATTCACTGGATAGAGAGAAGAGAGAGACATTCTAATGCAGGAAACTGGAAGGGCAATATACAAGAAGAGGGAGGATGATGAAATGATGAAGGCAGGTGAAGACAAAGGGAGAAATTCAAGGTCTATTGGGGATAGATATTGTTGCTGTTGTTAGGTGCCATCAAGTTGGCACCGACTCACAGCGACCCTATGCATAGCAGAACTAAACACTGCCTGATCCTGGGCCAACTTCACTACTGTTGCCACACTTGAGTCCATTGGTGCTGC
>NW_006408577.1:205616-215504 GCF_000296735.1 Chrysochloris asiatica
TTGTACCTCATGACTGATCTGGATATGGGGATAGAGATAAATACTGTTATATACACAATCCCGAAATAACAGTGTTCTATGGGTAGATGTATGGAAAGATACTCATGCTGAATGAGTATGGGAGCAAGAGTGGGAGTGTATCCACATATATATTAAGGTTTGACAGAAGATGGTTATACATGGGTACCTTGCTGAAAAATATACCTGCAAATATGGTGGAGCATTGTTGTTGTTGTTAACATAGTGTAGAGGTTTTCAAAAGAGCAGCTGGTAGATGTGAACTGCCCATCTTGTGGTTCGCAGCTCAGTGCCCATCCTACAGCACCACACCAGGAGCACATAGTGGGGAAAATGATGAAAACCTCTTAGATATCAAATATCTTAAAGCAATTAGTTGCTGGATCTGGGGCCTTAGGACCATATCACAAAAACAATTTTCTACATCTTACTTTGGTGAGATGTTGTTGTTGTTGTTAAGTGCTGTTGACTCAGTTCTGATCCATAGCAACCTTGTATAGGGTTTCCAAGGAGCGGCTGGTGAGCTTGAACTGCCAACCTTGAAGTTCAAACCAACTTTGCAGTCTAGCACATTAACCCACAGAGCCACACCAGGACTTTAGTGACTAGCATCTGGGATCTTAAAAACTCATGGCTAACCATCTACGTGTAACTATTGGTCTTTCCATGTGCAGAAGAAAGAAGAGTGATGAAAATTTGAAGATGCTAGGACTCAGGTTCAGTGGATCATGTGAACATCAGTCACCATAACTCTGAGACAAGAAGATAGTCTGGCTACCACTAGGACTTCTCTGAAAAAGTTCACATTAGAAGGTCACAAACAGAGTGACAAAAAAGGTAGAACAAAACTGAAAATGATTTTTAAAAGACAGGGTTTACTAGTTGGAAAAAGACTAGAGGCTCTTGACCATGCTTCAGGTATGGAATTTTCAGCTAAACAGTAGATAGGTATCTAGGCAGGTGAGCATACCTTACAACACTAGTAAACACTAGTAAAGCATGCTCCCAATGGAATGGTCAACAAGCCAAGATCAAAAGGGCAATATTTACGAATGGGCAAAGTTAAAAACGGGTGGGAAGGAGGGTGGAATGGAAATAGGAACTATAAGGAAGAAGTGGGATAACTGTTTTTGTAAGGAAGGGATTGTAATCATTGAGATGAAACAAAGTTTATGATTAGGTGAATGTAAAACTTATGTTTTTCACTGTAAACCTCCACTGAATTCACAAAAGTAAAAAAAAATAAAGAAACTGAACAATAACAATAAAAATGTTATAGGCTCTTAAGTATTTTGAAAGCCTTGATATGGCATTGGAGGTTACACACTATATTGGTAACTACAAGGTTGGTGGCTTCAGACCCACCAGCTGTTCTATGGAAACCAAGTCCACAGAACACAACAACAAGGATTTTGACAGTGGTTTACAAATGACAGTATATGATTGCTGCAGCAATTAAGTGGAACCCAGGATTTCAATTGTTCCTACTATTTCTTGAGTCCTATCTTTTGGGGGGGGTGGTGGTTGTGTGCCATGGAGTCATTTCTGACTCAAATTGACCCTATATAGAGTCTTCAAAGCTGTAAATCTTTACTGGAGCTGAAAGTCTCATCTTTCTCCACGGAACCACTAACCTTGAGATTAGAAGCCTGACTCATAGCCACTACACTACCAGAAGTTCCGTGTCCTATCTGTTGTTGTTGTTGCTTTAGGTGCCATAGAGTCAGTACTGACTCACTGCAACCCTATGCACAACAGAATGAAACACTGCCCAATCCTGGACTAACCTCATAATTGTTGCCACACTTGAGCTCATTGATACTGCCACTTTGCAAATCCATCTCCCTGGGGGTCTTCCTCTTTTTCTCTGACCCGCCATCTTACCAAATATGATATCCCTTCGCCAGTGAACTGGTCCTTCCTGACAATATGTCTGAAGTATGAGAGATGAAATCGGGCCATTCTGGCCTCCAAGGAGTACTCGGACTATACTTCTTCCAACACAGATCTGTTTGTTCTTTTGGAAGCCTATGGTACTTTCAATACTCTCCTCCAAAACTGTAACTCAAATACATCAATTCTTCTACGATCTTCCTTATTCACTGTCCAGCTTTCACATGCACATGAGGTTATTGAAAATACCATGGCTTGGGTCAGGCATACCCTAGTTCTCAAGCTGACATCTTTGCTTTTCAACATTTTAAAAAGGTCTGTGCAACAGATTTCCCTAATGCAATGTGTTGTTTGATTTCTTGACTGCTGCTTCCATGAGTGTTGATGGTTGCTGATCCAGGAAAAATGAAGTCTTTGACAACTACAATCTTTTCTCGGTGGCTAAGAATGTTGTTTATTGGTCCAGTGGTGAGGATTATTTTTCTTTATGTTGAGATGCAATCTTGTCTTATCTAGTAGGGGTCAATATTACTTATAGAAAACACAAGTGAAGTTGGTCTAGAGATGAGGCAACTTTTGTTTTTTTTCCTCTTAAACTTTTTTTTCTTTTTTTTAAAGTTTTATTGTGAATTGAGTAATAGTTTACACGGCAGAACACTGGTTTTACATTAATTGTTTCACTGCAATTATTACAATCCCCTCCATGCATCATCATTGAACAGGATGAGCTTCTATTCTATGTTTGTTTTTTAAATACTCAGAAATATATAATTATTTAAATAACAAAAGGGCACATTCTGCAAATCTGCCTCCTGGCCCCCAGCACACAGCCTTTCTCTTTCCATGAGTCTAGAGTCCTCAGCTGCTCTATCTCTCCATGTCCTCATCTCTGCCTCCATCTCTGGTGTCACTGTTTCTCTGCATAGGAGGCAGTCAATTTTGAAAGTATGTGAAAAGAGGCTTATTAAGAAAACACACTGGAGTTCCATTTAAAAAATTTGATGTGGGTGGAATAATATATCCTTTTTCTTCTAGGAGCAAGTTACAACTCTAATGAATAACATTTTATTTTATTTCTGTTTATGATTATTTTTAAAATCCATCTTGATATTTTTTACTCAAATCCAGATTGTCAGATTCTCTTTGAGATGCTATTAAATTCATCAAAAAAAAAGTTACATCATCTATTAACAAAGAAAATGACTAGGATAAGGAAAAACATCCTGTGATCTATTTTGAAGGAAAAACTAAGGTCTGCATTTTCTTTCTAATTTTTTCTGGAGAAATTCCATTTTGGTTTCATGTTTTGGATGAGTAAAAAGAAAAATACACAGAATGTTAAGAATTTGTGTTTCTGTCACAAAAATAAGCTCCAAATTTTGTAATGATCTTATATATCTAGTTTCTCCTATACGTTATATCCAATTCATCAGGGAACACTATTAGAACATTAAAAACAAAATCAAGCTTTTATTACCTAGCAGAGTTAAATTAGGGTGTTACTCAATTTCCATTTATTTGAGTTTTCCCTTCATCTTCCTATTGTTAATTTCTAATTTTACAGCATTGTGATCTGAGAAGATGTTTTGTGGTATTTCAATGTTTTAAAATGTATTGAGGCTTGTTTTGTGGCCTAATTTGGGGACAATTCAGAAATGTTCCATGAGGACTGGAAAAGAATGTGTCCTGAGCTGTTGTTGGATGTAGTGCCATGTATATGTCTATTAGGTGATGGATTGTGTTGCTTTAGCCTTTTGTGTCTTTCTTGAAGTTCTTTCTAGCTTATTTGTCCATCGTCTAAAGTGGTATATTAAACTCCTATGGCACTGTAGGGTAAGCACTGGACTGCTAATGACAAAGTCAGTGGTTCAAACTCATCAGGTGTTCCTATGAAACCCTGTGCAGGGTCACTATGAGTCAGAACCACCTTGATGGCACTTAACAACTATCATTCTAGCATAATGAATTACACATTGGGCTGCTAACCACAAGGACAGCAGTTCAAGTCCACAGGAGAAAGATGAAACTTTCTGTTCCCATAAAGATTTACTGTCTCAGGAAACCTATACAGGATCGCTGTGAGTCGGAATCAACTCCAAGGCAGACTGCCACCACCACTCTGATTGTAGTGGGAGTCTTGGGTAGCATAGCCGATTACACTTGGGCTGCTGACTTCAAGCTCAGTAGTGTGAATCTACCAGGCTCACTAAGGGGTAAAGATTATGCTTTCTGTTCATGGAAAGATTTACAGTCTTGGAAACCCTATACAGAGTCATTAAGAGTTAGAACTGACTTGACGGCATACAGCCAGCCAGCCAGACACAAAATAATGTTCTTTTCTTTCTAGATTACTCTGATTTGGTGCTGTTGGTAAATTCTGTTAAGTTGGTTCTGACTTATAATGACCCTGTGTGGGTTTCTGAGGAGTTTCTGGTGGTTTTGAATCAGTAACCTTGCAGTTATGAGTCCAATGCTTATCCTACAGCACCACATCAGAACTCAGATGACTCTGATAGTTCATCTTATATCAATTTATACATATAGTTTTATCCTTTGGAATTTTTGCTCCTTTCTAATACATTACATTTTTATGAATATGGTTTTGATGAATATTATTTCTAAATTTTTCATAGATTTATTACATTTAACAATTAAGTGCTTATCATGTACTATTCTAGGAATTTATCTTGTACTGTTGTAGTAGAGAAAAAGGCTTCAAAACTCCTAATTCTAATAAGATCTGTGACATGAACAGATACACACACACACCCATGTTCCTCACAGCATTATTCACAATAGCTAAAAGATGGAAACAACCTAAGTGCCCATCAATGGATGAATGGATAAGCAATCTTACACACAATAGAATGAACTCTACACAATGTTAAAGAATAACAAAGAATCCAAAAAAAAAAAAAAAAAATCCACCTCAGAAAATGATGAACCTAGAGGGCATTATGCTGAGTGAAATACTCAAAAAAAAAAAAAAAAATCCACCTCAGAAAATGATGAACCTAGAGGGCATTATGCTGAGTGAAATACTCAATCCCAAAACGACAAATATATATCTTTTAAAACTAGTGAATACTTATAATATACTATTGTAAGTAGCCAAGAAAAGGTTTACACACAGAAAGAAACATGTTTTATGGTTACCTGGAATGAGAGGAGATAGGCGGATAAATCACTAACTAGGGAGTTTTGTTGTTGTTGTTAGGTGCCATCGAGTCAGCACCAACTCATAGCGACCTTATGCAAAGCAGAATTAAACACTGCCTGACCCTGGGACAACCTCACTACTGTTGCCACACTTGAATCCATCGATGCTGCCACTTGGCCAATCCATCTCGTTGGGGGTCTTCCTCTTTTTCTCTGACCCTCCACCATACCAAACATGATATCCTTCTCCAGTGACTGGTCCCTCCTGACAATATGTCCAAAGTATGAGAGATGAAGTTTAGCCATCTTGGCCTCTAAGGAGCACTCTGGCTGCACTTCTTTCAAAATGGATCTATTGGTTCTTTTGGCAGCCCATGGCACTTTCAATATTCTAAGACGTGTATTAACTTGGATGAATGGAAAAGCAATATACAATAAGGGGGAGGTCAGCACAACATGACCAAGGCAAAGGAAGACACTGGGAGGTACACGAGAGTAAAAGAAAACAAAGGTAAGTACTATTGTACAAAAATTTCTGTAATAATAGTCATGACAAATCATGTCTATGAGTAGATATAGAGGCATTCATGCAAGTAGAACAGACATGAGAAGGAAAAGGTAGCATACCCATAGGTTTGGCCGAGGATATTTCTACGTACGTATTTATATGTGCAGCAAAAACACCCAAGGATGTAGTAGAATAGGCAAGAGTAAAGTTTTGAAAAATTTTTAACTATAACCAAACACATTGTAGGAATGAATCTCTGAGCATGGGGATTTATGATCACAGTCTCAGGGGGCATCTAGGTCAATTCGCATATCATAATCCATACAGATAATGTTCTATATGCTACTTTGGTAGGTAGCAAGTGGAATCTTAAAAGCATATGAGCAGCCACCTAAAATGCAACTTTTGGTTCCCCCCCTCTAGAGCAAAGAAGAATGAATAAAATCAAAGATTCAAGGAAACAACCAATCTAAAGATCTAGTGAACTATGCAAATCATAGCTTCCACTACCTTTGAGACCAAAAGAACAAGATGATGCCCAGCTACTATTGCTGACTGCTTTGAATAGGATCACAACAGAAGTTTCTGGACAGAGTAAGAGAACAACAATAGCAGAACAAAATTCAATACTATAAAAAAAGGCCAGACTTACTGATCTCCTAAAGACTGGTGGAATCTCTGAGACTTTGATCCTTCAGACATCCTGAAACTGAACTCATACCAGGGGATCAACCTTCAGTCTAACAATAGACAGGCCTATAAAGTAAATAAACCCAGGCAGGAATGGACTTCTCAAGAAAGGCAACTGTACAAGAATAAAAGGGCAGCATTTTCCAAAAAACAAAGCACAAAAAGAAAAAAGGGTTGGAAACCAGGATGATTAGAAATGGGAAACTCAAGGAGAAGTGGGGAGAATGGTGTTAACAGTGAGGGACAGTGACCAATGTCACAAAACAAAATGTGTAGACAATGCTGAATTCAAAACAAATGTTCTCTGTCAACTTTTATCTAAACTACAATCAAAGGTTCAAAAAATAAAATAAAGATGAAGCTTTTGTTGTACAATACATTTAAAAATGGAGTTAAGGAACACAGCTGCTGGTTGATTGTGAGAAATGCTAAGTAAGAGTCTGAATATGGCTGTTAGAGACAATGGTGGGGCCATGAATCAGCAGAACCAAGAGAAGGAAAATGGATCAAAAGGAAAATGAAAACTTCAGTTTTGAACATTTCTGTTCAAAGTACAAAGAGCATCTAAGTCAATTACAAAGGAGAAAAGAAGGGTGAATTGTTCACAGCAACATGCCATCTTTTATTTCAGGAGGAGATAATGGGTTATTAAGAGAATAGTGCTGTAAATATTTATTTAATGCCTATTCTGTGTCAGTTCTCTGCTCGGTGTTTATTACTTAAAAGCAAAACTGACACTTAAACTGGCCAATATGATCCAATGTGATAATTGCTATAGGCTTACAGCGGTTCTGCGGAAGAAAGATGAGGCTTTCAGCTCCCGTAAAGATTTACAGCCTCGGAAACCCTGTAAGGGGTCGCTATGAGTCGGAACTGACTCAACGGCACATAACAAAAACAACAACAACGAGAGGAGGACTTCTGGTGTGGCGCTGCCGGTTAATGTGGTAAACAGCAAAATCAGTTTGGGCCGTAAAGGCCGCAGTTCCAACTCACCAGCTGCTCCTGGAAACCATGTACAACTCCTGTACAGGGTCGCTATGAGTCGGATTCCGACTCGATGGCACGTAGCTACAACAATGAGAGGAATGAGCATGTCCAGCATTCTTGGTAAATCAATAAGGAAATCTGAAAAACGTTATCAGAGGAACAGGTAAGGGCTCACTCAACTTACTCTTCATCAGAGTGGAGTCAGACTGCCCTGACCTGTCTTCTCTTGCTCAGTTGTGTTATCATTGTCTAGAATAGAGGCACTGAAGAGCTTATCAAATAAGGAGCTGTTCCTAAAACTTGGTATGGTGGGGCAGGGCTGGCAAACTCAGAATTTGAAATTCCCAGAGGCAGTTAAAATAACAGAAGCCTAGGAGCTCTGGTAGCGTAGTGATTACGAATCGGGCTGCTAAACTCAAGGTCGGCAATTCGAAACTACCAGTGGTTCCATGGTAGAAAGATAAGGCGTTCTGCTCCTGTAAAGATTTACAGCCTCGGAAACCCTGTGCCGGGTCACTATGAATCGGAATTGACTCCATGGTACTTAACAACAACAACAAGGGATGTTTTTTAGGAGTCCTGGTGTGGTGCTGTGGGTTATTGCACCAGACTGCAAAGCCTGCAAAGGGTTAGTGGTTCAAGCTCACCAAGTGCTCCTTGGAAACCCTATAAAGGGTTGCTATGGGTCGGAACCAACTGGACGGCACTTAACAACAACAACATGGGTCATTTTTAATAACTGCTTGGAAACCTGGCTTGGTAATAGTTCATATGAAAAAGGCTTATGATTTTCATTGAACCCCAAGTTCAATAAAAGCCAAAGTGTAATCCTGGGCCCCATTAATAAAAGTTAAATATAAAAATCTTGGCCAAAAAGAAAATCCATCAGATCCTTTACTGGTCAGAATATATTTAAGTAATTTACTAAATTACAGATATTGGATTTTAAAGGGAAACTTGAGCAATGTAAGAAGAATAGCAAGAAAGATAGTTATGAAATAATATGTCATATTAAAAAAGAATTAAGGAGGCTTAGACCATCAAACTTTAAAAGGCATAAAGGCCATAATATTGTCTTTAAGTATTCCAAGGTCCTAACTACTAACCTAAAGGTTGGCAGTTGGAACTCACCCAACAGAACCTCTTAATGTAGCATGGTGGGGGAGGGCTGGAACAGCTACCACGGCCTGGTGATCTGATTCTGGAAGAGGAAGTATATCTAGGAAAACTTACAGAGCAGTTCCACTCTGTAACATGAGGTCACATGACTCAGAATCAACTCAACAGCAATCAGGTTCCATTGTTAATATGGAAGAACATATATAGGCATCATCCAGAATTAGAAACTATTGGAGGGTATTACTAAGAAGTACATTTTAACTCTACTTAAGAAAGCACTTTCTGTACAAATCCAAACAAAGCCCAGATATTTAATAGAATGGGCTGTCTTGAAAACAAGCAAGTGCCACTTCAAGTTGTTAAGCATCAGCGATCACTACTGTAGAAGAAAATAACTTATTGGGGGGAGATTAATTCTGATGGCTGCATCAATAAGAAGTACAGCCAGCATGTTCCTAGAATCAAGGCTAGCAAGACACTTTGTCTCACTTACTTTGGACATGTTATCTTGAGGGAACAATCCCTGAAAAAGGACACCATACTTGCTATTGGTAGGTGCCGTTGAGTCATTGTTGCTGCCACTATGTCAACCATCTTTTTGAGGGCCTCCCTCTTTCACTGATATCCTTCCCCAGGGACTGGTCCCTCCTGATAACATGTTCGAAATACGAGAGACAAGTCTAACCATCCTAGTTTCTAAGGAGCATTTTGGATGCACTTCTTCCAAGATGGATTTGCTTAGAGGATACTGAGTTTCTGTTAATGGTGGTGGAAAATTTTTTAAAAAGATGGTGGGAATGGTTTTACAACATTATGAACATAATCAATGTCACTGAGCTATACATGTAAAATTGTTCAATTGACAAATCTTTTGTTATTTTTAACTACAAATAATAATAATAAAAAAACTGTAGTACACAAAAACATTTAGTCTGAGATCTCCAAATAAAGGAACTGAAACATTTCTAGCCTCATTAAACTTATATTCCAGGGGGAAATAAGTTTCTTCTTTTTTTTTAAAGCTTTTATTGTGAATTGAATGATAGTTTACATGGGAGAACGTCAGGTTTGTAATCATCCTATTGCATTTCATTTCATTGCAATGATTACAACCCCCTCCATGAATTATCATTCAACAGTATTTCCTTCTATTTCCCTCCCCCCTCCCCATTTTTTTTATGTATACAGGAATATATAATCAGCCATTCTCTTTCTATGAGTCTAGAGTCCTCAGCTGCTCAATCTCTCCCTCCACTTCTGGCATCACTGCTTTTCTGGTTAGGGTCCCACATTCCGTTCATGCTCATCTCCCTTGATGGTTTGTAAATAAGTTTCTTGAGCTTAATTCAGACCAAGAATTTTAACATACTCAGCATTTCTTAAGCCGAAAGAACTGAGGAAAGAAATCAAGCCACAATTTGCAATTCTGAAGGATTCTATGGGCAAAATGGAGTCCTGGTTAATGCCATAGGTTAATGTGCTGGACTGCAGAGTTGGTTTGAACTGCAAGA
>NW_006408577.1:220377-237126 GCF_000296735.1 Chrysochloris asiatica
GCATCCTTTGTGGTTATATGATGATTCATGGAGGGGATTATAATCATTGCAGTGAAACGAAATTGATGGGATGGGTGTGGAGCTGATGTGCTTTCATGTAAATGTCATAATAAAAACTTTAAAGAAAAAAAGAGGAACGATTGAAATTTTCAGACTTCATTTTGCTTGGAGCCACTATCAACTCTCATGAAAGCAGCAGTCATGAAATCAAATTACATATTGCATTAGGTAAATCTGTTGCACAAGATCTCTTTAAAGTGTTGAGGATCAAAGACGTCAGTTTGAGGACTAAGGTGCACCTGACTCACGCCATGGTATTTTCATTTGCTTCAAATGCATCTGAAAGTTGGACAATGAATAAAGAAGACGGAAGAAGAATTGATGCGTTTGAGTCACGGTGTTGGAGAAGAATATTAAAAGTACTATGGATTACCAAAAGAACAAGTCTGTGTTGGAAGAAGTACAGCTAGAATGCTAAGAAACCAGGATGATGAGAATTGGTCTTTTATACTTTGGACATATTATCATAAGGGACCAAGTCCTTGGAGAAGGAAGGACATCATGTTATATAAAGTGTGGGGTCAGGGAAAAAGATGAAGACATTCAAGGATTTAGACTGGCACAATGGCAGCAGCAATGTACTCAAACTTAACAATGACTGTGAGGATGGCTTAGGACTGGGCAGTGCTTTGTTCTCTTGTGCATAGGGTCGCTATGAGTCGGAACCAACTCAATGACACCTAAGAGCAACAATATTTTAACATGTCAAGTAACATGATTTCAGGAATAAAATTAATACAAGTCCTTTTTTTATTTTTTAACTTTGCCTATTCCTAAAAATCTTTATTTAGATATAACTCATAAATTACGTTTAAAAAATTATCTTAGAATATAAAAACTATGCTAATTCTAATTGAAGGGATAAATGTATATATCTAGTGGAATAAATATAGGTATTCGCAATGTGTAGTAAGTACCATGAAAACAATAAATAAGAGAATAGGAAAAAAACACTGGTTTAGTATGTTGTTGTTGTTGTTAAGTATCGTGGAGGTGGTTCCGACTCATAGTGACCTTGTACAGGGTTTCCAAGGCTGTAAATCTTTATGGGAGCAGAAAGCTTCATCTTTCTTCCGCTAACAGCTGGTAGTTTCAAATTGCCAACTTAAAGTTAGCAGCCCGATTCATAACCACTACACTACCACAGCATATATAACCTCTAAATATATCATGGTTTCCTGATACTACTGTGATTCAGATAATCCTCTATTAGAAAACTATTATGAATATGTAAGAATAAGGACATGTTTGCATGATTTAGGGAAGCTGATGCAGAAATAAGAATTATAAAATGAAGTAAGCCTGTAGACTAAGACGAAAGGTCCTTCACTTTTAAGCTGAAATATCTGCAGAGGATTTCCTTTAATTATGAAGCATGAAGAAAGCAACTGGATCTCAGAGGCAATACTATGATCTATATCCCTCCAAAGAAAGGGAAATGAAAAGAATCTAAAGCTGTAGAGATGTTCTCTAAGTACTAGGCATGCCTCATGCGGAGTCCTTCCTACAGGGCTTCTGTACCCACCCAGTAGGGCTGGCTCAGTACTTGGTTAGCATATAGCAAAATAGCAAATCATTGATTTTGTTTTTTAAAGGAGTACATATTTTCTCTAAGTTATAACAGTTATTGGTGATATATTACAACAATAGTGTTTTTTATCCTTAATGCCTTCAGAAACTTAAAGAGGCGTGTTGTTGCTATTAGTTGCCATCTAGTCAATTCTGATTCACAGCAACGCTATGTGTACAGAGTGTAACTATTTCACAGGGTGCTCAAGGCTGTGACATTTTGGAAACAGATAGTCAGGCCTGTCTTCCAAGGTGTCTCAAGGTAAGGTCAAGCGGCTAACCTTTTGTCTAGTAGGTAAGCAAAAAGTAAATGGATGGATAGTTCCTCTCTCCCTCTTTTTAAGGGGAAATCAGTAACAGTTCTTGAAAGATAAGTTTTTAAACTATTCAGAGTAAAACAAATTTTAAACTTCTTTTTCAGACACTTGTTGCTTTGTTAATGGGAGATGCAGATGCCACAGCATTACATATATGTGTACCCAGTTGCAGCTAAATGTTCAACGTTGACAATAGCACCTTTTATATAGCAAATATGGTCAGTACAAATGTAAAATGTTCCATTTTCCTGGCTGGCTCCACACGCCTAGTGATTTTCCACACTGCCAGGGATCAAGAATGATGCAGCAAAGCTGTAGTTATGCCACTGGGTAATGGAAGAAACCACATCAAAGAACATTTCAAAAAGTTCAGTTTAACAAATAAGATTTTCAGTTTCCATCTGTAATGGGGACAAGATTAACTGAATGTTGTTGCTGACACACACACACACACACACACACACACACTCAGCAATATTTTGGTTGTTAATGTTTCTAATGGAACTTTAGGTGAAGGAACAAATTCTGCTGCAAATATACCAATATTCAGGTTTTAAAATAATGCAAATTGAAAGTTTAACTAGTCGGTTTATCTAATGTATTGAAGTCCTGGTGTGACACTGTAGGATAAGCACTAGATTGCAAGGTTGCTTTGAACCACAAGGTCAGTCAGCACCTCAAACTCACCAGTGGCTCCTTGGAAACCTATACTAGGTGGCTATGAGTCAGAACCAACTTAATGGCTTTTAACAACAACAACAAATCTAATAGATTAGAATATGTCACAGCCCACCCTCGACCTCAATTGCAACTGCTGCTTTCAATGTAGGGAAAACTCATTAAGGTAATGAGCTGAATTCTGTCTCCAAAGTAAACCCAGTGCTTCACTTTGTTTCCATTCTCAAACATGCAAATGTTTAGACATGACAGGAAACCATTAGGACAGAGGTGTTTTTCCATCAGGATGCAAAGAAAATTCTTGAAATACCTTTCATTTCATTTTCAAGATTTGAGGTTTTCTTCTTCCAAAAATTAAAAATAGTTTTTAGCCAATGTATGCATATAGATTTAAAAGATGAAAATGTAAAAAAGAGTTTGCATTAAATTGTTAGATGTTTTTTTGAAGGAATATGAGGAAAAAAAATTACTAAGAAAAAGTATAAACTACTTTTAGGTAACTAGTAAGATTTTAGCTCTATAATGAATGTTAATGAAATCAATTGATGGTATAGTCCATTAATGTTTTTGTTTTATTTTTTGGTCTAGGGAAGTTGCTGCCTTCAAAGAATTTATACTTTATATTTTCATCAATATATATTAATATTTCAAAACAAGTAAAAAGTCAGAGGCATACACTGCTAGCAATTAACTATTCCACTATAAAGATAACTACTAACTCAGCTGACTCGAATGAGGAAAAGAAGAACTGTATTCACCAAAATAATCTAAAGGAAATGTGTCTGGTGTTCCCTATGTTATTTAATAGTGCCTCTCCTTAGTGTGAAATAAAATGATCAATAAATCATTTCATAAATATATTTTTGTTTGTTAAGTGCCGTCGAGTCAGTTCCGACCCATAGCGACCCTGTACAGGGTTTCCGAGGGTGTAAATCCTTACGGGAGTAGAAAGCCTCATCTTTCTCCCGCGGAGCGGCTGGTAGTTTCGAACCGCTGACCTTAAGGTTTGCAGCCCAATTCGTAACCACTACGCTACCAGAGCTCTTCAAAATATCTAATAAGATAAGAGATTAATTTGAGGATAGGCCCTAGAAGTTATAATTTCATTGCACACTTGAAGATGAGATCTGTTTTGTAGTTTGGAAGGATAGCTCTAAATAGATGATAGAACCTAGCTTTTGACCTTCTATTTTGATCATTATTAAAATAGCAATTTGAATATAACGCACAATAAAACTTAAAAAGAAGTTGTTAAGTGTTATCAAACTGGCCCAAATAGCAACCCTGTGTAGAGTTTCCAAAAGTGACTCGCGAGTTTCAATCATTGACCTTGTGGTTAGCAGTATAACACTTATCTGACACCACCACACCATACACACACAAACACACACACAATTTTAAAGTAGCACTGTTTATTTCTAGGAGAAAAGAAGAGTAAGTGATGCATAACTAACTCACTTGGTGATATTTACATATGACATTTAAAAAACTATTGGTGCTAAACCTTCATTCACATTCAAAAAAGTAAGGAAGGCTATGTTTGCCTGTTTCCTGGCATGTAGGCTAAAAAAATCTTACAAGGGCTTTCTTGGAGATTTGAGAAGTAATAAGCTTTCTTGATTTAAAAATCAATACACCTCCTGAACCAGCCAAATGCATTAACTGACGTCCTTTCAAAACCGTTCTGTCAAAGCTAAGTTTGAAAGGCTGTTCAGTAACTAATAAGATATATCCTGATGCTGAGGAGAAACAGGTCCGTGACACAAATTAAAAAGGTATAAGATAGAAGGAAAGCTCCATCAGGCAGAAACAAGTGCAGGAGCAGAAACCTGGATTTGATTGGATGCACTCTTCATTCTGCAAAGCAAAGCAGAAATGAAGCATTTTCCCCTTAAATGACGACAACACATTTATTATCATTGAAGAAATAGTACATCACAATTGAGGACTGGAAGAGCTCACTCCCACAGACTCCATCTAAGGGAATAAGTGCTAAACATCTTGGACTCTTACTCCTCAAACCACACTCTCATTACATAGTGAATGATCATCTACATTTTCAAATGGAAAACAAACAAACAAACAAACAAAAATATATATATACATTTTTCTTACAATTTTAGGCCCAGAACTTTTCTCCTACCCTAAACTGATCTGATACATAGAGAACTTTTCAAGGATTTAATTTTACTTAGATCCACAGCTGACGCCCCTGAAGTTGGCAGTCAAAAAAATCAAATACATACTATATCGGACAAACCTGCTGCAAAAGTCTTGTTTTAGGTTTTGAAAAGTAAAGATGGCACTTTGAGGAAAAAGGTGTGCCTGACCCAAGCCATCATATTTTCAATTGCCTCATAAGCATGCAAAAATGACCAATAAAGAAAGAAGGCCAAAGAAAAGTTGATGTATTTGAATTGCAGTGTTGGAGAAATACATTAAATATACCAAGGACTGCCAGAAGAACGAACAATCTATCTTGGAAGAAGTAAAGCCACAATGCTCTTTAGATGTGAGATCGGCAAGGCTTCGTTTGACATACTTTGGGCATGTTATCAGGAGGCACCAGTTCCTGAAGAGGGACATCATACTTTGTAAAGCAGACAGTCAATTAAAATAATAATAATAATAATAAAGACTCTCAATAAGGGTGGGTACAACAATGGACTCAAGCATAGCAACAACTGTGAGGATGGCCCAAGACCAGACAGTGTTTCGTTCTGTTTACATAGGTTTACGACTATGAGTCGACACGGACTCAACAGCACTTTAATGACAGAATGTGTCAGATATTACACGTGTCAGATTTATACTAAAATAATGCATTGTTTATTTGAAATTTAAGTTGTATTGTTGTTGTTAGGTGCCATCTAGTAGGTACTGACTCATAGTGACCCAATCACAACACAGCAAAACACTGCTCAGTCCTATAGCAATCTCACAGTCATTGCTAGGTTTGAGCCCATTGTTACAGCCACTGTGCCAATCTATCGAGTTTGTGGTCTTCCTCTTTTTCTCTGACCCTCCCCCCCCCCCCCAACTTTACCAAACATGATATCATTCTCTAGGGACTGGTCCTTTCTGACAATATGTGTGAAGTATGAGAAACAAAGTCTGGCCATCCCAGCTTTGAAGAACATTCTGGTTGTACTTCTTCCAACACAGGTTGGTTCGTTCTTTTGGAAGTCCTTGGTACTTTCAATATTCTCCTCCAACACTATAACCCAAATGCATCAATTCTCCTATGGTCTTTCTTATTCATGTACAACTTTCACATACATTTGAAGCAATTGAAAATAACCTTGGCTTGAGTCAGGTGTACTTTACTCCTCAAACTGATATCTTTGCTCTTGAACACTTTTAAAGAGGTCTTCTGCAGTAGATTTGCCTAATGCAATATATAATTTGATTTGTTGACTGCTGCTTCCATGAGTGTTGATGATTGATCCAAGAAAAATGAAGTCTTTGACAATTTCAATCTTTTCTTCATTTATATGGATACTATTTATTGGTCCGGTGGTGAGGATTTTTGTCCTCTTTACATTGATGTGCAACCCATACCAAGGCTGTAGTCTTTGGTTTTCATCAGTAAGTAGTTTAAGTCCTCTTCACTTTCACCAACCAATGGTGCATAATCTGCATATTGCAGGTTGTTAATGAGTCTTCCTGCAGTCCTGATGCCAAGTTTTTCCTCATCTAATCCAGTTCCTCAGATTATTTGTAAAGCATATAGATTGAGTAAGTATGGTAAAAGAATACAACATTGACATACACCTTTCCTAATTTTAAACTATTTGTTTTTCCCTTGTTCTATTTGAACAACTGCCTCTTGGTCTATGTACAGGTTCCTCATGAGCACAATCATGTGTTCTGGAATACTAATTTTATCTCTAATCCCTTATTCAAGAGTCTCACAGGTGTATCAATACTGTCCTTCATCTCCTTCCAGGTTCACTTTGACACATTTAATATTTGAGATATTTAACTAGGAAAGTATTCCCTGAGTAATTTTATGGACAGTAGATGTCAAGTACATTTGACATCTCATATTCATATTTTTACTGTTCTTTTGTCTGTATGTATTTGTATGTATGCATTAGCTCTTCTTGGAAGAAAGCAGTTTTATTGTTCAAGTTTGTCTATGTACTTACACAAAATACAGAATACTTGCAAAAGTAAATAAAGAGCTTAAATAAAGTACCCTATTCTGCTCTCTCCAGTGATAATTACTGACTAAATTTTCATTAATGGTTATTTTGCTAGGTGCTGTGTAGTCAGTTCCAATTCATAGTGGCCCTGTGGACAGCCTAACCAAACACTGCCCAGTCTTACACAAATGCCACGATTACTGTGAAGCTTGAGCACACTGTGGCAGACACTTCATCAATCCATCTCATTGAGGGTCTTCCTCTTTTTTGCTCTTTCTCTATTTTTCCAAGCATGATGTCCTTCTCCAGGTACTGGTTCATCCTGATAACATGTCCAAAGTACATGAGATGAAATTTCACCATTTTTACTTCTAAGGAAAATTCTGAATGCACTTCTTCCAAGACAGATTTGTTCTGGCAATTCATGATATATTCAGTATTCTTAGCCAACATCACATTTCAAAGGCATTAATTCGTCTTCAGTCTTTCTTATTGTTTTGCATGCATATGAGGTGACTGATCCTAGCTGTGGCCTGTGTCAGAAGCTCTAGTAGCATAGTGAGTTACAAGTTGGGTAGCTAATCCCAAGGTCAGTAGTTTGAATTTACTAGCTGCTCTGTAGGAGAAAGACTTTCTGTCCTTGTAAAGATTTACAGCCTTGGAAACCCTATATAGGGTTGCTATGAGTTAGAACTGACTCCATGGCACATAACCGGCACCACATCAGGCAAACCTTAATCATCAAAGTGACGCCTTTGCTTTTGAACATTTCATAGAGGTCTTTTTCAGCAGATTTGTACAGTGCACTATTTTGTTTGATTTCTAGATCACTAATTCTATGGTCGTTGATTTGTGAATGCAAGTAAAATGAAATCCTTGGCAACTTCAATGTTTTCTGTTTAGCACAGTTAATGGTACAGTGTAACATTTAACTTAATAACTGAATGGACGTTATACGATATGCACTGGAGTGAACCACAAGTTTGGCCGTTTGAGCACACCATCTGCTTCGCAGGAGAGAGATGACTTTCTGCTCCCACAAAAGATTTCAAAAGCTTCAGTAAACCTACACAGGGTTACTATGAGTCAGAACCGACTCAACAGCACTTAACAACAACATAGGTTAAAGCTAAAGTGGTTTTAACTTTTTTTTTTAAGTTTGTAAGGAAATATACAGTTACTTCCAAGTAAAATGCTATATTATCCACTAACTGAGTTTTAAATATACACAAATCACTATGTCTCTGTACGTTCTGAATAGAGTAACACATCTACTAGAGAAAAAGGGATACAGCAAATGAAATCACCAAGTTAAAAATGTTTGCTTATTATTTGGCCCTGGTTGTTACATCAAGATTCCTAAATAAAGCAATGGAGAAAAATCTACAAGAATAACACAACAAGTTATTCATGCCAAATCCTTTAGTAATGTTCATGAAAAGTTTTACTATGAAGAGGCAGAAATTATTTGTACTTGCGTTCTATCCATTCCAAATAAATATTTTCAGAAATGTTTCTGAATGATTCTTTCTATTCTGAAATTAAATCTCTCAAGACGCTTGGACTTTCAAAGGCTTGACAACACTCAGTTAAAATGTTTACTCTCCCTTCTGCTCCCCAGCTTCTAGTACTTTCACTGACACAGGCAAATACCTAGATCTAGAAATATGAGAAGCTTTAATGTCACTTTATTTTTAACATTTAGCATAATTAGCTATGAATCAAAAATTCTCTGCCTCTTAACAGGCCAATATCACAATATCAACTGTTGGCAGTTTTCAAACCATTGCAGTCTGATTGGTCCTTCTGAATAAGATGTTAAAAGCTGGCCTCTGGAAATCAATCATGCTTTTGGCAGAGAAGAATATTTTGGTGATATGAAAGCTAAAATGGACACTATAGTCTTTTGTGATTACCCTTGAGGCTGAAGCAAACACAAAAAAGTAAGTCTATGAATTGCTGATAATTTCCTATCATGACAGACTACCAGGAAATTCTGATATTACTCTTGCACAATAAAATGATGATTCCCCAGATGGGTAGCTTCAGTGAACTCTGCATGTAGGTGTCACAATGCTTCTTCCGAAGCTAATGATCTGTTAAAGGGAAGAGGTCTGTGAGGCAGAGAACTCTCTCTGTGAAGACAATGGAGAATCTAAGTACACAAGGAGTGATGAGCATGTGCTACAGGCTGTCTTTCTAAATTGGTTGTTAAGTGCTGTGGAGTCATTTCCAACTCACAGAGACCCAGTATAAGGTCAGGAGCAGCTGGTAGGTTTGAAGTGTCAATCTTGTGGCTAGCAGTCCAGTGCTTATCCTAAAGCACCACACCAGGACTCCATCTTTCTAAAGATGGAACTGGTTTAGAATGTATCCTCTTTAAATCCCCTCTCCAAACCCATGAAGTGTAAAAAGTGTTAGATTTCACTGTTGTTCTAACAACAACAGAGTTATGGATACCTTATTTGTGTGATTTAAAATGTTTTATTTGGGCTGAAATTTGCATTCTGAGAAAAAACAGTTTTCCTATATTGTTGTTGTTGTTGTTGTTGCTATGTGCTGTCGACTCATAGCAACACTGTATAGGGTTTCCAAGGAGCAGCGGGTGGGTTTGAACTGCTGACCTTGTGGTTCACAGTCCAGTGCTGATCCTACAGTGCCAGACCAGGAGTCCAGGGACTACAAAAAGTTCATGGGAAACTAGAATAAGATAATGGAATTTTTCCACAAACTTTTTGAAGTTGCGTCACATATGTGAGTCCTCAAGTGGGTTTCAACTCATAATAACCCTGTATAGGGTTTCTGAGGCTGCAAATATTTTTGGGAGCAGAGAGTCTCATCTGTCTCCCCTGAAACATCTGGTAGATTCGTATTGCTGACCTTGCAGCTAGCAGGCCAAAGTTTAACCCACTGTGCTACCAGTGCTCCTTCCATACATGTATACACCTTATATAATTCTTTACGGTAGAATAGGAAACCATTAGCCCTTTTTGAGTAAAAAGCAAACTTAAAATTAGGTGCCACTGCTCAGAACTCAGGTTATGTGGTTCCTTCTTACATATTTGGTCATTTAAGTTTCCCCCCCCCCACCAAAAAAAAGGGGGGGAGATGTTAGCAAAAGGGAGACAAGTTAACAGAGAGCCAAGGAATTTTTAGAATAAATTTCCATAATACATGAAAATATTGATTATCATGACAGAGTTTAAAAATTTTTTATATTGCCATATTTATAAATGGATAATGGAAGTAAAAATGTTGTGTTTCAATGTCAACAGCATCTCAAATTTATAACAGAAAATTTTATGATCATATGTCTTAGGACTCAATGACAAGGTATCATAGATTCTCAAATCTCAGTTGCAAAATACTCTTGCATATAGTCTTTAAAGTTCAATATCATTGAAGGAAAACATAGAAACTTCCATGCAATATCCTTTTCCCAATCCCTAACCAAACTCACTGCTGTGGAGTTGATCTGGACTCAGAGAGACCCTATAGGGCAGAATAGAACTGCTCCATAGGGTTTCCAAGGCTGTATATCTTTGGAAGCCGACTGCCTTATATTCCTCTCATGCACTGGCTGGTGGGCTCGAACTACCAGCCTTTCCATTTAGTACCCGTAAACTACCCCATTTAGTAACCTCACTGCAATTTCAGGGCTCCTAGACGGCACTTGACAACAACTTGACATCCTGTCTCAAAGGAGCTGTGGTAGCGTAGTGGTTACGAATCGGGCTGCTAACCTCAGGGTCAGCAGTTCGAAACTACCAGCTGTTCCGCGGGAGAACGATGAAGCTTTCTACTCCCGTAAAGATTTACAGCCTCGGAAACCCTGTACAGGGTCGCTATGAGTCGGAACCGACTCCATGGCACATAACTACAACAACAACAACTACAATCCTGTCTCAAATGAGGTCTGGTAGTGTAGTGGTTACGAATCAGGCTGCTAATCTCAAGGTCAGCAGTTCGAAATCACCAGCTGTTCCACGGGAGAAAGATGATGCTTTCTGCGTACGTAAAGATTTACAGCCTCGGAAACCCTGTGCAGGGTTCACGATGAGTCAGAACCGACTCCACGGCACTTAACAACAACAACATCCTGTCTCCAAGGAGCTCTGGTAGTGGAGTGGTTACAAATTGGACTGCTAATCTCATCAGCAGCAGTTCGAAACTACCAGCTGTTCCGTGGGAGAAAGATGAGGCTTTCTGCGCCCGTAAAAATTTACAGCCTTGGAAACCCTGTACAGGGTCGCTCTGAGTCAGAACTGATTCTGATTTTTAAGTATCTTCTACCACTATCTCATTCAGCTAACATCTGCTAATTGAGCACCTGCTAAGTACCAGGCATGATCATTTCAGAACTGAGTGTGAATTCCTTAAACTGGAGAACCAAACCTTAAAGGTTTGCAGCCCGATTCGTAACCACTACACTACCAGAGCTCCTTTTTTTTAAAAGCACATAGCAAACAACAACAACAACAACAACAACAACAAAAAACATATTTTCTTTTGATTTGCTTGCAGTAAGTGTGTCATTTCAAATAGAATCAGCTAAATATACTAATATCCTAAGAAATATGGAGCATACAACTTTTGAGTGACAGCAAAACACTATTAAGAGTGAAAAAAGATTCAAAGGGCAAAAAAAAAAGAGCTGGACTGCAAAGGTGGTTTGAATCACAAGGTCAGTGGTTCAAGCTCACCAGCTGCTTCTCAGAAACCTTACACGGGGTGGCTATGGGTCAGAACTTTCTTGCTGGCACTTATAAACAACATAATAATAGAGTTTTGTGCTTTTCAGATTCTTTAAATGTAGTCTAATTTAATATTTGTGGACATATTAAATTATTTCAAATTATATGGTGATTATATATATAGATTGGCACTAAACAAATGGCAGAAAATTTCTAAATAATTGGAATTCTCCATTATTTAATAAATTCACAAATTTTCATGATGTAATTATACAGACAAGGAAGATAGAGTTTTAAAATGAGAAAAAATGAAGTTAATTGATTTTCTCAAGATCATAGAAAATGAGTCCAGACTTGGATCTTCTGACTCCTGGTTGAGTGATCATTCCCTGTATGAATGAGTGTATGGGTCTCTCCTTGTTTTCCCTTTGTTCTGCTTCCTGCTGCCTTGAGTGGCATAAAGCAGGGTCCTGGGCACATCGAGCTGCTACAAGCTTACTATGAAACTAGTAAAATGAAGGTTTTTTTTTCTGAGATCAGAGAAACCTCAAGTCACTTTCTGGGAAAAGGTAGAATATAACTGACGAATAACTAAAGTGAAAGCTGCCATCTCCTGGTTTAGAAAGTATTTGAGAACCTACCACATGATGTGACTTTTAGTTAGCACTTAATAGTCCTAGTGTGGCACTGTAGGATAAACACGGAACTGCTAACCACAAAGTTAGAGGTTCAAACCCACTAGCTGCTCCTTGGAAACCCTATACAGGGGTCGCTATGAGTTAGAAACAATTTGACAGCACTTAACAACACTCTTTGTGTGGCACAGTAAGGTAAACACTGCATTGCTAATGCAAAGGCTGGCACATCAAACCCACCAACCACTCCTTGGAAACCCTATACTAGGTCACTGTGAGTGGGAACTGATTCAACAGCACTGAACAGAGGAAGTAGAGATTTTGCAGGTTCCACTGGAGTCCTGGTTTGGCACCATAAGATAAGCACTGGACTGCTAACTGCAATGTCAGTGGGTCAAAACCACTTTTTGGAAACCCTATCCAGGGTTTCTATGAGTCAAAATCAACTCAACAGCACTTAGCAACAACAAAAATCAGATAGATCACTAGGGCAATGTACCATCTTATATATGCTGGAAGTTTGGTGGTTAAACAAGGACAACAAAAAAATTAGGCACAGACATATTTTAAATATCAGAGAATGTCTATGCACCTCCAAACTATTTGTAACTCATCAGCCCATACAAAAGATTAGGCATATTTCCTACTACGTGGCTTAGATCTTTACTTGATTCTTACTATGTGTAGTTATGTTAGTGATAGCAAACAAGTATGACACTGACAAGGCTATCTTCTAAATAGAATGTACTACAGAGGAGAACTTTTCAACCTGACTTTAGAAGCCACAAAGATTTATTGGGCACCTAAAAAATGCATTCCAGATGATTAACCTGTGAGAAGTTGTTGTTGTTAAATGCCATTGAGGTGGTCCTGACTCTTAGAGACTCTGGAATGGCTGGTGAATTTGAACAGCTGATCTTGTGAGAAATAGACGAATTTAAATTCAAGAATGGTATAGTACAGACCAACCAAGTCTTGTCTATCTGGCATTTAGATTTTTTGACTTTTAGTTTTCACTGGCAAAGCAGTCTATGCAAAGAAGTGAGAAGACTGGATTATACTCTTCTAGTTTCAAATCTGCCGAAAGATTACAACAACTATACATGTACCCTATTTTGTATGTGAGTATGCTAAATGGTTTAATTTTAGAAAGCCTTTAAAACATGTTAAAGTTCTGGTGTGGTGCTGCAGGATAATGCACTAGACTGCAAAGTTGGTTTGAAATGCAAGGTTGATGGTTTAAACCCACCAGCTACTCTTTGGAAACCCTATACAAGGTCACTATGAATTGGAACCAACTCCATGGCATTTACAACAACAACAACACCCTTGAGGTTTAGTGAATTATGCAATGTCGCTTCTAAACTAATGTCTCTTGTAAACTCCTACCAAACAATATTTTTGCCCTGATGGGTTGGATAAGAGAAGTGGTGAGATGCTGACATGATTACAGGATTCAGTTGTAAGTGGTTAGCAGGGTTAACTGTGATTGTCAAAACCTTGAACTCTAATGTGAATGAAATGAGACCCTGCACCGTAACCTGTTAACTTCCCTAATCAACATCACAGTTGTGAGTGTGGTGTCTGAGTTCTGTGTGGTTACTGTAACAGATTGTTAAATTCAGAGGACAAGAACAGAATGCTATGGTGAGGGATGCTTTGGTTGGTGTCATTTTTTCCCCCACAGAATTCTAAGAAAACAAAGTATAGTTTGTATAATTTTTTTCCCCTTATTTCAAGCATCAGCACATAAAGCAGAAGAAAATCTAAGCTGAAAGCTAAATCTGTAAATAAGTCTTTTTTTCCCCAAGATTCCTGTGGACCCCAGCAAGGATGTTAAAACTACATAGATTTCTAAATATTACTTCAATTCATTTTTATTAGCACCCTGAATGGCAACTGCAAACATGAAAGGACTGGGATATTTCAAAGCATGGTACTTCTCCATCCCTGACCCCCAGAAAAGATCTGAGAATTAATTCTGAATAGCAGAATCTAGTGGGAGGGGAAGGAGAAAAAACAAGTCTGTATTATTGAATGGGTTCCCAAGTTCTTGATAAAGGTCTCTCGGTAAATACCACCATCAATTAATGTTTACAGAGTAAGCAATCTAGAAATACTTCTTCGTGGTTGGAGGAAATGTTTTGTACAATAATATTTTACTTTTTAGAAATCATTATTACACTCTTCTGCATCACCACAGCGACATAAAGTTTGGCTACTGAGAGAAGCCAGGACAAGGGTTGGCTGTGGTTTCTTCTTTTTGAATTATATTAGAGCTTTGTTAAGAATAAGATTAAAAAAAAAAACAAAAAACAAAAAAACAAAGGGGGCCTTATGATATGGTAAAGCATAAAGGGGGCAGAGTTCTGAAAATGTTTTTGTGATAATCAAGTACCATGAGGGGATGACTCACTTGGGAGCTGGGGACTTAGGGCTACAGTTTTAGAGAACAATTAGATTAATGGCATACACAGACCACAAAACAATGTTCTACATCCCACTTTGGTGACTAGTGACTGAGGCCTTAAAAGTGTGCACCAATGATGCAACTGTTGGTCTCTTTTTATCTGGAGCAAAGAAGAGTGAAGAAACAGTTAATGCAAAAGACTTATTAACTAATTAACCATGCAAACCACAGCCTCCAGTACCTGCAGACCAGAAGGAACTAGGTGTTGCCTGGCTACTACTACCAACTGCTCTGATCAGGGTCACAATATAAACTTCTGAACAGAGAGGGAGAAAAAAAACAATAGAACAAAATTCACACATAAAAATAACCAGCTAGAGGCTTGATAGAGACTAGTAGAACTCTCAAGATGGTGGCCCTTAGATACACTTAAAGCCTGGAACGAAACCTACTCTAAATGATCAACTTTCAGCCAAATAATAGACAGGCCTATAAAGTGAATAATAAGCCCAGAGAGAAATGGACTCCTCAATATAATCAGCTATGAAGGGGCTTCAAAAAGTTCATGGAAAAATGGAATTAAAAGATAATAGAATTTTTCCAGAACATTTTGAAGCATCCTCATACATGTGGCCAAAGGGTAACATTTGCCAGTCGTGAAATTCAGAAAGCAGAAAGGGGAAGGAAAAGATGAATGGAAATAGAGAACCCAAGGAGAAAAGAAAAAGGAGTGCTGTTACATAAGGGATTGCTACCAATGTCATGAAACACCATGCATATAAATTGTTGAATGGAAAACTAATATGCTCTGTAACCTTTCACTGAAACTATAATAAATTAAAAAAAAAAAAAAATACAGGGCTTGACATAGACACTTTTTCCAAGTTGACTCTACTCATAAAAAATGTTGACCTGGGAAAACACCAAGACTGAAGATTAGTCTTGCCAGAAAATCTGATGTACCCTCCAAGTACACATAATCCTTGAAACTCTAGCACTAAAAGTAGAGGCCCCAAAGCCATGTGAGGTTGAGCCTAGGATAATGAAACGGCCACTCAAAAGGACATACCATGGTGTATCTGTGGATGTCTCCTTTCAAAGGCTCCTGAAGTCTTGTGTTCCCTTATCCCATGTGGCCCATCAACATCTTAATCTGACTTTTGTTGGCAGCTATTATCAATTGAATTGATTATTCACTATGAGCATTTGCAGAATCTTCTGTTATGGTGAATTATACAAGAGGAAGAAGTAATTCTGATCAGACAGTGAGTAAATCGTTGCTACAATCTACCCTTAGCACAATGACTGGCATATAACAGACCTTCAGTATATATATATATATATATATATATATATAATGCATGCTATACCACAGAAATACTTTCTATTTAAGAGTGAGTTGGAAAAAGGAAGACTTGAACACAGTCTTCTGTAGGGTAAAGGCATGAAAGGGAGAGGGAACACTATTGCAAATGGTCATTGGGAAGTTTTTTCCTTCCAGTGGTCACATTTACATAATTTTTCTATCATATTTGGTTGTTGTGTAAGTGCCATCAAGTTGGTTCCAACTCATATGACCCTATATAGCAGTGGCTAGTAAGTATAAACAGCCAACCTTGTGGTTCAAACTGACCTTATGGTCCAGTGTTTATCCTACAGCACCACACCAGGACTCCACCATATTAAATAGGGATGCAAAATCTTCTATGCAAAAATCTATGTTTATATATTTGTACAAATTCCTCATTGGTTCAGTACCACCTTTCAAAGATTTCCTATAGCTATATTTTTCTAATAATAACTGTTGTTTTTCAGCCTCCTTTCCCCTCCTCAACTGAATTTTAGAAAACATGGAAAACTTTATCTTGACATTTTTTGATACTATAGACTTCTTTTTGTTGTTGTTGTTAAGTGCTGTTGAGTTGGTTTTGACTCATAGCCACCCTGTATAGGGTTCCTGAGGGGCAGATGATGGGTTTGATCCACTGACCTTGTGGTTTGTAGTGTTACACCAGGAGTCCATAAACTTCTCTGTTGTTGCTGTTAAGTGCTAAGTTGATTCTGACCCATAGTGACCCTGTATAGGGTTTCTGAGGAGCACGAACAACTGTTAAGTGTGAACCACCTACTTTGTGGTTGAAACAGGCTTTGCAGTCCAGCGCATTAACCCACAGCACCATGCCAGGAATAAAAATATGAAAATATGATCTTTCAATGTATTTTAAAGTGCATAGCGAC
>NW_006408577.1:237226-259646 GCF_000296735.1 Chrysochloris asiatica
ATATACTAATATCCTAAGAAATATGGAGTCCTGGTGTGGCACTGTGGGCTAATGTGCCAGACTACAAAGTCATTTGAACTACAAGGTTGGTGGTTCAAGCTCACCAGCTGTTCCTTGGAAACTCTATACCAGCTGCTCCTTGGAAACTCTATACAGGGTCACTATGGGTCGGAATTGACTCAACGGCACTTAACAACCACAAGAAATATGGAGCATACAAGTTTTTAATGACAGCAAAACACTATTAAGAGTGAAAAAAGATTCAAAGGTTAAAAATCCACACTTGGGTTTACTATGACAGGTAAATGATTCTAAAAATCTATAATACTTAAAGAAAAATTAAAATAAAAGAATAATATATATTCAAATATTTTCTTACAAGGACTTCAAATTATATTTTAGCTTACTTGAGGCTTCTTTGCAAGAAACATGTGTTCATAACAAAGAAATTGTGATTTTGAGCTCTAGTAGCCTAGTTGTTATGAATCAGGCTGCGAACTGCACGGTCAGCAGTTTGAAACCACCAGCTGTTCTGTGGGAGAAAGATGAGGCTTTCTGCTCCCGTAAAGATTTACAGCCTCGGAAACTCTGTTCAGGGTAGCTATGAGTCAGAACCGATTCCAGGGCACACAGCCACTACCACCAAATAAATGTTGTGAACATTATATGAATATATCATACGAATAGAACTTAACATAGAACACGTACCTATTCTATTTTGGAATTTCTGTCTTTTGGGTTTCTGTAATAAACATATTACTATTTCTACTGTAAGTAAGAAAAATGCAAATATTAATTGATATTGCTTAGCTATATAGATGGGAGTGCTGGTGTGGCGCTGTTGATTAATGCGCTGGACTATAGAGTCGGTCTGAGTTGCAAGGTCAGTGGTTCAAGCTCCCCTACTGCTCCTCAGAAACCCTGTACAGGGTCGCTGTGGGTTGGAACCAACTCGACGGCACTTACCAACAACAACAACTATATATAACCCAGAATCTCAAAGGGTCTAAAATGAAAAAGTAAATGGTAAACATGTAGATCATTTCACAGCTTGTCATGAACAGATCCGTATTTGTGCCCATTCCAAAGAGAGGTGACCCAATGGAATGCTGTTATCATTGGACAATCTCTTTGATATCCCATGCAAGTAAAGTTTAGCTAAAGGTAATACAGAAAACAGCAGCAAGCATACATTGACAGAGAACTTCCAGAGGTTCAAGCTGGATTCAGAAGAGGCCGTGGAATAAGAGACATCATTGCTGATGTCCGATGGATCTTGGTTGAAAGCAGAGAATATCAGAAAGATGTTTACCTGTGCTTTATTGACTATGCAGAGGCTTTCAATTGTGTGGATCATGACAAGCTATGGACAACATTGCGAAGTATGAATATTCTGGAACACTTAATTGTGCTCATGAGGACTCTGTACCTGGACCAAGAGGCAGTTGTTCGAACAGAACAAGGAAACACTGGATGGTTTTAAATTAAGAAAGGTGTGTGACAAGGTTGTATTCTTTCACCATACTTATTCAACCTGTATGCTGAGCAAATCATCTGAGAAGCTGAGTTATATGAAGAACAAGGTGGCATCAGGATTGGAAGAAGACTCATTAACAATCTGTGATATGCAGATGATACAACCTTGCTTGCTGAAAGTGAAGAGGACTTAAAACATTTACTGATGAAGATCAAAGAGCACAGCCTTTGGTATAGATTGCATCTCAATGTCAAGAAAACAAAAATCCTCAGTACTACTAGACCAATAAACAACATTCTTAACAATGAAGAAAAGATTGATGTTGTCAAGGACTTCATTCTTCTTGGATCAACTATCAACACTCAGGGAAGCAGCAGTCAAGAAATCAAATGGCGTATTGCATTAGGCAAATCTGCTGCACAAAACCTTTTTAAAATGTTGAAGAGCAAAGATGTCAGCTTGAAGACTAAGGTGTGCCTGACCCAAGCCATGGTGTTTTCAATAACCTCATATGCATGTGAAAGCTGGACAGTGAATAAGGAAGAGCAAAGAAGAATTGATGCTTTTGAGTTACGGTGTTAGAGGAGAATATTGAAAGTGCCATGGGCTGCCAAAGAACCAACAGATCCGTTTTGGAAGAAGTGCAGCCAGAGTGCTCTTTGGAGGCCAAGATGGCCAAACTTCATCTTTCATACTTCGGATATGTTGTAAGGAGGGACCAGTCGCTAGAGAAGGATATCATGTTTGGTAAGGTGGAGGGTCAGAGAAAAAGAGGCAGACCCCCAACAAGATGGACTGGCCAAGTGGCAGCATCGATGGACTTAAGGGTGGCAACAATAGTGAGGTTGGCCCAGGATTGGGCAGTGTTTCTTTCTGCTGTGCATAGGGTCGCTATGAGTCGGTACCGACTCAACAGCACCTAAAAACAACAACGTGCATGATTCAAAGACTCATACAATGATTTGGGACTTAGAAATACATATGCACATTTAGAAATACTCTCTATTTTGGGTCATCTGTCTGGAAAATATAATTTCAAGGTAGGTGTAAAAATCAGATTGTTTTTCACAAAAATAAGATTATTGAGCCTCTTGAGCAGTGACCTCCATTGTACTCAAACTTTCCTGGAGCAGTCATAAAAACATGGCAGAACTCACAAAGACATTTCAAATAAATAGGCACGCAAAACACATGTCAATCAACAAAGAAATTGACAGGTGACTGTGGACAAGAGGCTACTCCTGATTACAGCTACTGTTCTGGAGACTCACACAGATTCATCAGTGCATGTATGTAATATTGGACTGTTGCAAAAAGACATTATATATATCGCATGAGTTATTATGTGTGTGAATGTGTCATCTAAATGAATTTATCTGATCTGAGTAAGTTGCTAATAATCATCTTGATAAATATACAACTTATTTTAATTACTAAAAAAAGTCTCTTCTTAAACATAATAAAACACTGTTATCCCAGTTGTTTGTGAAGGAGGCTGATTCTAATGAGAGAAACAATTGTACATGTTTTGGCTGTTCCCAAAACATTATATACAATAATTAAAGGATGACCATGGAAAATTTGATAAGCAAAATGTGAATAAAATAATAAAAATAAGTTTACTCAAATTAAAAAAAAAATCATTCTGTTTGAACTTTCTTAACTGCTAAATTCAGAATTTCAGTAACTTTGCCTGTGTTTCTTGGTTTTTATTATCATGTGTTTTTCAAGTATATTCTATTTCTTTTAAGTTTCTTGGACACAAAGTTATACTTTATTTCCTTTGTTTACCCTCTTCTCCAAACACTTTTGTACACATATTATATGCTCATAACTAAAAGCTTTGATTCTTAACTTAATGCTCTTGAGACTAGGGTCTAGAACAAAGTATTTAGTAGAGACTTGTCAGTCTCCATACCAACCACCCAGCAGAGCTGGATAAAAGCATATAACTAGTTATTGTCTTTAGATTAAAAAAAAAAAAAAGGCATTTCTCAGTAAAATAGTAATAAAAGTAAATGCCTAGATTTATCATCTGGTATTTAGAAGAGCCTCTAAAGTATTGAGCACGGAAAATCAAGGACTTGGGACCATTTCCTCTCTTCCTTTCTTTCAAGAATTTTATTGAGTACCTTCTCTAGCCTTCAAACATACAAGGATAAAAAAGACATAGTCTCTATATTCAGGATTTGTACTCAGAGGCACAGGGAGAGTAATGAACATCCAGGAGCAATCTCTAAATTTGTGTAAAATCAACTAACCCCTTTCCAAGGTAGGTGTGAGGGTGGGTGGATAGGAGTGATCCACTACCTGGCCTTACCTGGCTCCTTCTTGGACTTGTAACCAGGGGCAAGTGTTTCCCACTGTCCCACCTCATTATGCCTGTCATTCTAGTGATGATATTCAGTTAATTTTACACTATGGTGTGACAATTGTTGTAACTGAGGTAATCTGGGGGTACTTTGGACACATGGGGCATGTGCATTTAAATCAGGTTTGAAGAGTCACAGATGACTTCTAATTAGAGTCCTAATTGTCAACTAGTATAAGGTGGGGTAGCATTGGTAGACGTAGGAAGACAGAGAAGCTTTGGATACAAATGCTGGCTCTTTAAAATTTATGTTTAGGATTGCAGAGATTTTTAACCACAGGTGATTCAGAACTCCCCCTCTCTAAGGTACAACTGCTGAGGCATTCAGATAACATCATTCTCTTGTCATGCTTCCTTGACAAAAGAAAAACACCCAGAAAAACAAACCCCCCAGCTGTCAAACCAATTCTGACTCTGAGTGACCCTGTAAGTCCAGTAGAACTGCTCCATAGGGTTTCCAAGACTACAATCTTTATGGAGTCCTGGTTTGGTACCATAGGATAATTACTCAACATCAAGGTTGGTTTGAACTGCAAGGCCAGTGGTTCAAACTCACCAGCCACTCCTCACACGGGGTCACTATGAGTTGGAACCGACTCGACAGCACACAACAACAACAATCTTTATGGAAGTAGACTGCCACATCTTTCTGCTACTGTGTTCGAACTGCCGGTCTTTTGGTTAGTGGCAGAGTGCTTTAACCACTGTGCCACCAGGGTTCTTTTCCTTGATATAGTGTTCTGTAGTTGTGTGCTATTGAGTCAGTTTTGACTCACAGTGACCCTGTATAGGATTTTCATGGATCAGCTGGTAGGTTTGAACCGCTGACCTTGAAGTTATCCTACAGCGCCACAGCAGTCATAAATTGTCAAGGATCCAACCTCTAGCTTTTCCATCCCATTTCTTTTTATAACTATACTTGGACAGTGTGTCAGTTATTTGCTTATTCTTCATTTAAAAACTGTCAGCAAGACTCAGTGAAAGCTGTGATGCATAGCTCTTCTTTGCATTGAACTTAGCATAGAAAAGTCATCTATCTATTTGATTTTAGAACATTAAAAAAATCCCATCTAATTCTTGCTGTTTCTCATGCAACATCATTATCCTCCACCATACATATAAAAAAAGGAAACCACTTTTATATTTAAAAAACCCTCTTAAATAGCAAAGCTTTGAACTTAGATACAATAAACACTAAACTGTGAGCCACAAGGTCCACAGTTCAAGTCTTCCACTGCTCTGATGGAGAATGATGAGCCTTTCTGCTCTCTGCAAGATTTAAAGCCTCAGAAACTGTATCTAGGGTCACTATGAGTCAAAACTGACTCCACAGCACTTAACAACAACAACAACATGACCTCAAGGTACTGCATTTTCATTCTTCTGCTAATAATGATGAGATTAAAACAGATCTCATCACTTGTATTTACTAATACTGTTGCTGCTAAGTGCCATTGAGTTGATTCCAGTTCATAGCAACCTTGTATAGAGTTTCCAAGACTTTAAATCTTTGTGGGAACAGAAAGCCTCATCTTTCCCCCACAGAGTGGCAGGCAGGCTTGAATAGTGGACTTTATGGCTTGCAGTCCAGAGCTTATCTTTTGAAACCACCATGCTCTCTTACTAATATTAATATTGATTAAAAATAAAGTGACATGGCTGCATCCACTATTGTTTTCAAAGGCCAAATAGAGTATTCAGTAGAATATACTAAATAAATTTGCCAGCAAGAAATTACAGCTGCTTTATATATTTATATACATATATATTCTGCTTGATAGATATTGTTTGGAGAAGTCTAGTTTACACATTCAAACATTTCTTCCTTTTTCTATTAAATGATTCTGCTGAAAACTATCTATCAAGCTTCCTGAAAAAAAGCACAAAAGATGTCTGATTGAGCTTTGTTCACACTGAATGAGGTCGGAGGGGGTGTGGCTCAAAGAGGCAAGGAAGCGGAAGTGCCAGACATGAGTTTTGAAGTTAGAAGATTCCATTTCAAGCCTCAGTTCTTCCTTTACTAATTTTCATCATCTACATATAGGAAGAGTAATCATGGTCTACTAAAGTATTCAGTGACCTGAATCCTTTAAAGGATGTAAAACATCACATGTACATAATAATGCACTATATTTATTAGTATAATAATGTGTTGCTAGAAAAATATGGACAATGGCTTTTGTGCCCTAAGAGTCTATTGGGAGAGTTGGATACTTGAGTGGAAAAGCATATAAAAAACAGGATTAGCTTGATTTTAGCTGGAACTCAGTGAGAAATCATATGTATTCCCCTCATCCTGTACATTAATTTTTTTATAAGATGATAGAGGGACCTCTTGAAATGACTTAATTTTTAATATATTACCAGGAAGGCTCTTTCTAGCCAATACCCTGGACACAATAGAGAACGGAATAAACCCTGCATGGAAATTTTTGCTACATTCTTCACCTCAACCACACAGCATTTTAATTTGAAAATAGAAAGTTGATTTTTTTCTAAAAAAGGAAAAAATTAACTTCTGTTTTCAGTATTATTCTTTGAGCTTGCTCAAGTATATCATCACATTAACTGTTGTGCATGAAACAAAAAGGGCATATTAGTATATTGTAATTTCTGTATGATATTAATAGCTATTATTATTTAAAAAAACATGTTTTTATCTTAAAATTTATAAAAGCATTGTTTCCATTTTTCACTGCACTTAAAATCAGAGAATTTTATGCAGACATTTTGATTAATGGAACGAAGTGAGTTACAGAATAGTGGTAATCATGTGATCACAGTGAAAGGACAATTGTGATTGGATGCCTGTATAATGATGTCATAATAGATTTCTAGAAGTGGGCTGGAAGTGACAGCACTTGCCTCTAGGGAAGGCAGTAAGAGAGTATGTGGAAGCCAAGGATGGTGACTTTCTTAGTCAGCCTTGAATACTAATATTTTATCTGAATCTTTGGAATACTCACCCAGGTATTACTGATGTTTCTGATTTTGCCTTTTTAAGGATAATAAAACACATAGGGGTGATTACAATAGGAGTCATTTATGCCTAGCACGTCATCACTGCTGCTTCCTGATGGTGACTGGACTTCCCAGTGGCCACACATACTATATTCCCAATGCACATGAATAATAATAATAACACCTAGTGAACATTCTAAGAAGTATAACTTAATTCAGTGATGATCCAAATATCCTACATACATTTCACTAGAGGACACAGCAGGCATCCTTGAGTTCATACAAGCGATTGACAGGTATGGGAAGTGCTTTGGGAAGGTCACTCCTGGTAGATGAATCTGACCAAGGCAGGTGTGATTTATCTTACTGAGCCGCTCCACTGCACTAGAAATGATGCTCAACTTTTTATCCCTCTTCTCTTGTTTAACTGTTTGACTTGTCTCTGAAAAACCCAAAGACAAAAACATTCAACTGTGTACTCACTAAGTCAAGGCCAGTGGCTCTTTAAAGAGTTGGCTAATCCACTACCACCTAATTACCTCACAAAGTTAAGCCAGGATAGAAGGCCTGTCAGCAGATTGCATTTACAACCCTTGAAGGAAAAATCCTCTTTCTGTTTTCACTTCATACAGAAGATGTTTGCTAAAGGAAGCATTTGGCAGTACTTCAGATGCGTGCTGTCTGGTAGTGTTGATAATGCAATTCTTTTTTTGATTATGGTAGCATCTCTAATGCTGTATCACCCATGTTTCAGATCATGCCCAAACAGACTGTGTTTATTGACTGAACAGAAATAATTCATGCAATTGCCTCAACTGTTTAACCTTTTCCCTTGCTAGAAACTTAAAATCTGGCTACAGACTGATTTTACATTGAATGCTAGTGTTGAAAGATGTCATGCTCCACATGGTAAACCAACAAAATGTTCTTCATTCAAATAAAAGGCCAGTTGATCTGAGTGAAGGCAATTGGTAGGTTTGGGCAATTCATTAATATTTGTCATATGTTTTAATATGGATATTAAAGTAGTATACAGATAACTAATATGTAGCTTTAAAAGGTATGTTTTCTTTTAACTAAGAGAGTCAGAATCATATGATCTTAAAAGCTCCCAAATGAAAATCCCACTTATGGAGGACTACACTTTAAAATAGCTCCCAAATAAAAATGCACCTAGGGAGATAAAGTTTACAGGCATCCCCTCTTCCCTCTTTCTAATAGTAAGAAAAAAAAATCAATGTGGCTTGATACCACATTATGGTATTCTTTGGCATGTAATCGTCATCCCAGAAATGATACAGGTTTTCAAACTCCTAAAAAGTCTATCAAAATTGCACAGAGCAACAAGTGAAAAGTCACTGGAGGAAATATTTATAACATAAACATGCTGGCTATTGTTTGTACTGACTCCCAAGGGTGAAGTATCTTCTGATGCACAACTGAGCAGTGTAATCAATATATGGTTAACCAATATATGGTTTGGAAGCAGGCTGCCATCTATTGCCTATTTGCAATTATAATGAAAGGAGGAGATGGAGGAGGGTACAAATAAAATGAAAACGCATTTACTTACTGTGTTAAAGTTTGGAAAGAGCCCAACAGCAGAACTATTGTCCACTGGAAAAGACATAAATGGTTTGATATCCAGTGAAGGCTGCATCATCAGGGTCGGTGTGCGCACCAAAGCAGGCAGGGTAGTAGTGTGGCATGTACTGCCTGCCAAAAACAACAAAAAAGGAACTCAGTATCTTTTCCACAACCATCTCCTTCCCAAACCTAAGTTGCCAAAACAAGACCATTGAGCTGCAAGGACAAGTAACAAGGAAACCGCACAAGATGAGTAAATACAACGGAAAGGACCTTCTTTTTTGTCTAAGACAGTGATGCAGAATGTGTCCCTACAGCAAGGGTTAGGGCTGCTTGTCGTTGTTGTTATGGGCCGTGGAGTCGGTTCCAACTCATAGCGAACCTGTACAGGGTTTCTGAGGCTGTAAATCTTTACGGGAGCAGAAAACCTTGTCTTTCTCCAGCAGAACAGCTGGTAGTTTCGAACTGTTGACCTTGCAGTTCACAGCCCGATTTGTAACCACTATGCTTTAGGGCTGCTTAGAGGGAACGAATATACTATGTGCATGGGTTCTACAGCACGTGGCCCAGTGTGAGGATACCCTGTAGTCTGACAGGTTGCCTTTGACCAGACAAAAAATGCAGGAGAGCGAAGGCAGCACACTCAAGAAGCCAGAGGCGCTTTCCCATTCAGTCACTGAATGGCTAGTGGGCATGCTTTATGCAAATCAGAGATAAATACAGGGTTTTTACAAGGGGAAAGACCTTGGATACTTCTAGTTACTGCCTGCTCCCTGGAAAGCTATGACTCAAACAACTTATTTTCCACAAAAACAAACTGAACGTTATGCTCAGTTTGAGGGAATTAGGTAGTCTAGACATTAGAGAATGGGAAAGGGATGATTACGGCATGGGTGGGATCATGATATCAGAAGATAAGAAAGGTTGAGATAGGAACTCAAAAATTTGTTTTTAACTTTTCTAACAAACTTTGTATTATTATTAAGAGAAACTATCCCTTTTAACAAGGAACTCTGGTAGTATAGTGGTTATGAATTGGGCTGTGAACCACAAGGTCAGCAGTTCGATACTACCAGCTGTTCCGTGGGAGAAAGATGAGGCTTTCTGCTCCCATAAAGATTTACAGCCTCGGAAACCCTATACAGGGTCACTAGGAGTCGGAACCGACTCCATGGCACATAACAACAACAACATCCCTTTTAACAGTTATATTAGCGATCTCATCTTTAGATATTTAGTTTAACTCATGACTGTTATTGTTAAGTGCCTTCAAGTTGGTTATGACTCATAACAACCCTGTATAGGGTTTCTAAGGAGTGGCTGATGAATTTGAACTGCTGACCTGGTGATTCAAACTTACCTTAAGGTCCCGTGCATTATCTGACAGCACTATGCCATGACTCCAACCCATGACGAGGAGGTTTAAAACATTCACTAGTCGCAAGAATTTTTTTTTAATCCATAGCATCTGGGAGTGAGGTTCTGATCTACCCCTCTTCCCTTTATTATTAGTCTATAATTTGACAGCTTTATTGAGAAATTCACTCAACACACAATTCAACCTTTAAAGTACATCATTCAATGTTTCTTAGTACATACACTGAGCTGTACAACCATCACCACCATCAATTTTAGAAAAGGACACCACCCCTAGAAGACACACTGCACCCAACAGTAGTTACTCTCCATTTCCTTCCAATCTCCTTGTTGTTGTTAAGTGCTGTTGAGTCGGTTCCGACTCTTAGCAAACTTGTATAACGTTTCCAAGAAGTGACTGGTGCTGTTAGCTGTTCAGTGCTTAACCTACAGCGCTACATCAGGACTTCCCCAGGCACCCCCAAATCAATTTTGTCTCTATGTTATTGTTGTTAGGCACCGCTGAGTACATCTCAACTCACTGCAACCTTATGCACACACACAAAAAAACCTATGCCATCATCACAATCCTTGTTAAATTGAGTCCATTGCTGCTGCCACTGTATCAATCCACCTTGTTGGGGGGTGTCTTCCTCTTTTTCGCTGACATTTCACTTTACTTAGAATGATATCCCTCTCTAGGGACTGGTCCCTCCTGACAATATGTCCAAAGTATGACAGATGAAGTCTTGCCATCCTACTTTGCAAGGAGCATTCTGGTTTTACGTTTTCCAACACAGATTTGTTCGTTCATCTAGTAGCCCATGGTACTTTAAATATCCTTCTACAACACCAAAACTCAAATGCATCAACTCTGTGGTCTTCCTTACTCACTGTCCAACTTCCACATACATATAAAGTGACTGAAAATATCATGGTTTGGGTCAGGTGCACCTTAGTCCAAAAGCTGACACCTTAAAGAGGTCTTGTGAAGCAGATGTGCTTTGTGTCTTTGACAACTTCAACCTTTTCTCCATTTAACCTGATGTTATTTATTGCTCTCATGGTGAGAATTTTCGCTTTCTTTGCATTGAGGTAAAAACCATAATGAAGGCTGTGTTCTTTGATCATCAGTATTTTAAGTCTTTTTCATTTTCATCAAGTAAGACTGTATCATCTTTTCATCACAGATTCCTAATGAATCAACCTCCACTCCCGATGCCATGTTCTTCGTCATGTAATCCAGCTTCTCAGATTATTTGATCATTACACAGATTGAATTAGTATGGTGAAAGACTACTACCCTGTTGCACACCTTTCCTGATTTTAAACCATTCAGTGTCCCCTTGTTCTGTTTGAATGACTGCCTCTTGGTCTATGTTGAAGTTTCTCATGAGCACAGTTAAGTGTTCTGGAATACTTATACTCCACAATGTGGTCTATAGCTTGTCATGATCCACATAGTTGAAAGTCTTTGCATAGTCAATAAAGCACAGGTAAACATCTTTCTGGTATTCACTGCTTTCAGCCAAGATCCATCTGATGTCAGCAATGATATCTCTCGTTCCATGTCCTCATCTGAATCTGGTTTGAAGCTCTGGCAATTCCTTGTCAATGTAATGTTGCAGCCATTTAAAAATTATATTTGGCATAATTTTATTTGCATGTGATATTAATGATATTGTCTGATGATTTCCACATTCTGTTGAGTCACCTCTCTTTGAATGGGCCCAAATATGAATCTCTTACAGTCAGTTGACCAGGTCTTCCAAATTTCCAATAAGTTGACTAGGTCTTCCAAACTTCTTGGCATAGATGAGTGAGTGCATCCAGTGCTGCATCAGTTTGGTGAAAGATGTCAATTTGTAGTTCATCAATTTTTGAAGCCTTGTTCTTTTGCCAATGTCATCAGTGCAGCTTAGATTTCTACCCTCAGTTCCATTGTTTTTTGATCATATGCTACCTCTTGAAATGGTTGAACATCACTATTTCTTTTAGTTACAGAGATTTTTGTTGCATTCCTTCTATCTTCTTTTGATGCTTTCTATATTCAACATTTTGCCCAATGAATCTTTCAGTATTTCAAGTCTAGGCTTGATTTTTTTCCTCAGTTCTTTCAGCTTGAGAAATGCTGAGTTTTCTAACTCCAGATATTTGTACATTTCATTGTAATATTTTTGTATTCTTGAGCTGCTCTTTGAAATTTTCTGTTCAACTTCTTTATCTCTTTATGTTTTTCATTTGCTTTAGTATGTCAATACTGGAAAGCAAGTTTCAGAGTCTCTTTTGTCATCCATTTTTGTATTTTCTTTCTTTCTTGCCTTAATGACCTTTTGCTTTCTTCTTGTATGATGTTCTTGATGTCATTCCACAATTCAGTCATTAGTGTCTAATGCATCAATCTGTTCTTCTGTTCTTGAGATGATCTCTAAATCCAGGTGGAATATGTCCAAGGTCATATTTTAGTTCTCACAGACTTGTTTTTAATTTTCTTCAGCTTCAGCCTGAACTTACATATGAGCAGTTGATAGTTTATTCCAGTCAGCTCCTGGCCTTGTTTTGTATGATGTTATGAAATCTTTTCACCGTCTCTTTCCACAGATGTAACCAATTTGATATCTGTGCATTCTATCTGGTGAAGTCTATGTGTACAATCTTTTATGTTGTTTAAAAAAAGAATTTGCAATGAAGAAGTCACTGGTCTTGCAAAATTCCATGTTTTCCCTAGCATCATTTCTATCACCATGGCCATTTTTTCCAACTACTTCTCCTTCCTCTTTGATTCCAACCTTTGCATGCTAATTACTAGTAATTATCAACATCAAATCTCTAAATATTTACCTAATTTGGACATTTCACCTAAGTGGACTCATATAATACAAGGTGTTTGGTTTCTTTCACTTAGCATAATGCTTTTGAGGTTCCTTTTTATGACTGGATACTATTTCATTTTATGGGTACACCACATTTTATTTATCCAATAATCAGCTGATAAATATTTGGGTTGTTTTTACTTTTGGCTATTATTAATAAAGCAGATATGAATATTCATGTACAAGTTTTTGTGTAAACATGTTTTTAATTCTCTTGATTATATACCTAAGGGTAGAATTGTTGGGTTATATACAGTAACCCTTTGGTTTTAGCCTTTGATGAGCAGTCAGACTGTTTTCCAAAGAGCTGAATCATTTTATATTAACACCCATAGGGTACATGGAGTTAAATTTCACTTGGTGTGACTGCATAGGACCAAACAAAAAAATCTATGCCTAAATTCCCCTACTGACTTCAAGAAGAAATTAGAAGCATGGGAAAATGTTTTAACTATTAAAATTTTCACAAGTCTTTCTACACAGTATTCTGAAATCATTAAAATTTCTATTTCAATGAAACTTTTTTTTTGTTTTTTTGGTGATGAGTTTCTGTAATAAGTGCTGCATCATATTTCAAGTCATTCTCGAACATTATAGGAAATAGTGTTAATGGAATGTCATAGCTCATTTACATTGATCCTAAAAACAGAAAAAGAGTGAAAGGTGCCTGATGTATTTATCTGTAATGGCAAATTTTTGGAGCAACACTATCCATTAGGGACTATAGAATAAGGTTCAGCAAAAAGAGAATCTGCCAACAGTATATATCAAAGAGTGATTATTTTTCCTGATGCCAAAGCCAACACTCTGATCTCAGTATGGCATTCATATAATCACCTTGTATTTAAATACATATTGTACTTCTAAATAGGTAATGTTACATCCATTGCTAACTTTTGTGCAATCAAAGATGATGTATTAAAATAGCATGCCAAATGTTTACAAAGCATTTATTTAAAAATATTTTAAAAGCTTTACTTTAGAAGTCTTAGCTAAATTTGAAAACAGATATTTCTTCATTACACCAATGCCTTTTGGAATTTATTATTTTTGTTGTTATTTATTGCTGTTAAGTCAGTTCCATGTCACAGTGACCCTATGAGTATAAGGTTTCTGAGGAGCGACTGGTGGATTTGAACTGCCAACCTTTGGCTAACAGCCTAGTGCTTATTACCACACATAATATTACTGCAACTATTAAAAATCTAAAACATAAAGAATATTTATAAAAAGGCACACTACTTAAAGTTGCCTGATGAACAGAATTATTTTGCCATCTTTGCCATGGTAGTTTTCCCCAGGAGAAGCAAGTTTCTTTCTCTAAGCCTACAATGGTGGCTCTGATAACACTGTGGAATACAATGTCCCGAGGGCCTGGTAACAGTTTCTCTGTACAAACAAACTCAAGTCAAACAGAAAGAAGCATGGAACTTGACAAACAGATTGCTCCATCAACAAAGGTCAGAATGCGCCATGATTTCCCCTTTACCCAATCAAATTTCTATGCTAATAAAGACAAGGCCTGAGATCTACTTAACTGCCACCATTCATTAGCATAAAAACGTAGCAGCTGTTTACCATTTCATTAGCATTTTAATGACAGACAATTTTCCACGTTAAACACAGATTGTTTTAAAGTACTTGTAGATCTTCTGCGTAAATATAAAGTGATATTTTCATCAATTCCCTCATCGCAGTCTTCCTGTTTTCACTTTTAAAAACCTGCTTTTTAATATTGATTTACCAAGACTGACTGCTTCAATGGAGCATTTGCAAATGAAAAACGGGATAAAGTGTTGTTTGTTTCACACAGGTTAATTTGTGCTCTCATCTCTCAGATACCTTATTTCAGATTTTGCAGCTTTTGCTGTTGGTGTGTTCCCTCAAGTCCAGGGAACCCTATAAGAACTGCCCCATAGGGGTTTTCACTCACCTCAGGGTGCCCTTAAATCAGCAGGAGATACAAGCAGGAGCTTGATGAAATGCATTGTGCCTTGCAGAAAACTGATCAATTTCTCTAAATTTCAAGGATGTGTTGAGGAAAAAAAGCACCAAATAGTGCTAAGCAAGTATATGAATCTCAAGAGAGATGTAATACAACCTTTACATTGCTGATCTCATGGAACAGAACTGATCTTGGTGTGTTGTATGAAGTCGTTGGCAACTTGTATGATGGTAGATACCTCCTTGTAGTTCTCTTTCGGAACGCAGGCTATAAGCTGGTATATGTCATAATGAATTGAGTTACAATAGAGTTCCACCTTATTTCATAATGAGATTTTTAATGTCACCTATGGTGTGGCGCCATAGGACAAGCACTCGACCTGAAGATTGGATTGAACCGCAAGGCCGAGCATTCAAACTCACCAGCTGCTCCTCGGAAACTCTATACAGGATCACTGTGAGTCGGAACCGACTCAATGGAACTTAATAACAGCAACAACAACAATTTGTATGTCTTTATCAAACTCCCTGTACTAAAACTAAATACACACACATAAGATGGCATACCCCCATGATCTAATAGTCACTCTTCTCTCCATGGAAATTCCATATATCAATATATTCTCTCATAACAATGCAATTAATTTTCCTCCCACAAGTTTCATTTTGATGATAAAATACAGGTGGTATTCATCTATGGCTATAAAACTAATAATATATGAAAGACTACTCACCACTATTATAAGGAATTACAAAGAAAACTATTGTCTCAGCCAACAAAAGAAGTGCCTTAACTTGTCAGTGGATTATATCATAATCCATCACAAACAAACCTCCCTTGAGGGGAAGATGATACTTAAAATGATTGCCTTAGTCATCTTGAAGGGCCATTTGGGTTATGGGTTTGAAGCTTCCTGTGGCTTTATAGGATCAGCAGGGGACTTCGAACCACAAGGCTGTCAGTTCCAGCCCACCAATTGCTCCTCAGAAACCCTATACAGGGTTGTTGTGAGTCTGAATTGATTTGACAGCACTTAAAAACAACAACAGTGCCTCTTCTACATGTTCTATATCAGAAACAAGCAAAATGCCTAATTCTTCGAAGGAAGGGTATCAAACTCATAGTAAATCTGTATGAAGAAGCATTTTGAGAATGGGATAAAATCTGTATCTATTTTATGTCATGCAGAAGTAGCTCTTTCTGTCATTATTTTGTATGCTACTTTCAGTGAGTGCTGAAATAAAGCAATATCGTAAAAAAATCTATCATGGGCAAGGATGGTACATGAAAAATGTAATCAGTGTCACCAAATTGCACAGGCAGAAATTGTTGAATTGCTTTATGTTGACTTGTGTATATTTTTACAATTAAAAATCTGATCAGGACAATTATAAACCTAAACCAAATCAAACCTGTTGTGTTTGAGTTGGTTCCAACTAATAGAAGTCCTGGTGTGGTGCTGTAGGTAATGTGCTGAACTGCAAGGTCCATTTGAACTGCAAGGTCAATGGTTCAAGCTTACCAGCCGCTCCTCAGAAACCCTATACAAGGTCGCTATGAGTCAGAACTGACTCTATGGCACTTAACAACAACAACAACATAGCAACCATACAGGACAGAGTAGAACTGCCTCATAGTATTGCCAAGGTTGTAATCTTGATAGGAGCAAATTGCCATATCTTTGTCTGGCAGAATTCTTGGTCTTGGTGAGTTCAAACTGACAACCTTTTGGTTGGCAACCAAGTGCTTAACCACTGTGTGACCAGGACTTCTTAAATGTCAATTATTTTGTTGTTGTTAAGTGCCATCGAGTCAGTTTCAACTCATAGAGACCCTGTATAAGGCTTCTGAAGAGGAGCTGGTGGTTTGAACTGCTGACTTTGTGGTTCACAGTCCAATACTTTTCCTACGGTGCCACACGAGATGTCCATTGTAGGAATTGCAAAATTTCTTCCAAGAAATAAAATGAATGGCATTTCAGATATTCTGCTAAACTTTTAAACTATCCTGTTTTACTGCTTCCTCCTCTTTCTTGGACTGTGTCCTGCGTATCTCTCCCACTCTTACTAGAACAATCAGAAGGTGAGACTCACTTCTGCTACTTCTCTAGCTAATCGTTTCCATTCTTTCATCAATGTGCCATCTGATGAAAACAAATGTCCCAAGAGACCATCAATCTTGGCCTCATGGAGTTGGCTAAGAAAATGAAGGATGTGACTGAGTAAAAGTTTTGCTTCTGAAAAACCCACACAATAATAATGCTAGAGATAACATTTTTATAGTTCATACCAGTCTCCAAGCACTGATATATAAGGGGGCGGCACCAAAAAGTTCATGGAAAAATTCCATCATCTTTCAATTTGATTTTTCCACAAGCTTTCTGATACATACGTATGTTGTTAAGTGCTGTTGTGTTGGTTCTATTCTAACTCAATGTGACCCTGTATGGGTTTCTGAGGAGTGAATGATGGGTTTGAACCACCGACCTTGCTGTTCAAACCAATCTTGCTTTCCAATGCTTAGCCAACAGTGCCACATCAGGACTCCATTATATTATACAGACATACATGTTATTGTTAAGTGCCGTTGAGACTGTTCTGACTTACACCAATTCTTTATACGGTTTCCGAGGCTATAATCTTTGTGAAGGAGCCCTGGTAGTATAGTGGGTTACAAACTGGGTGGCTAATTGCAAGGTTAGTGGTTCCAATTGACCATTTGTATCATGAGAGGAAGATGAGGCTTTCTGCACCTCTAAAGGTCATAGACTGGGATCACTGTGAGTTAGAACCGACTTGACAGGACACGACAATCACAAACAACAAAGCTTTGTAGGAGTAGAAAGCTTCAGTTGTCACCCGTGGAGCAGCTAATGGGCTCAAACCAAAGGTCCTGTGGTCAGCAGACCAGTGTATATCCTACAGAGCCACTGGACTCCCTTATACATACATTGTTGTTGTTAGATGCCATCAAGTCAATACTGACTCATAACGACTTTACACACAGCAGAATGAAACACTGGCAGATCCTGGGCCAACCTCACGACTGTTGCCACACTTGAGTCCATTGATGCTGCCACTTAGCCAATCAATCTCATTGGGGTCTTCTTCTTTTTCTCTGACTCTCCACCTTACCAAACATGATATCCTTCTCTAATGACTGGGCCCTCCTGACAATATGTGCAAAGTATGAGAGATGAAGTTTGGCCATCTTGGCCTCCAAGGAGCACTGTGGCTGAACTTTTTCCAAAATGGATCTATTGGTAATTTTGGTAGCCTATGGCACTTTCAATATTCTCCTTCAACACTATAACTCAAAAGCATCAATTCTTCTATGGTCTTCCTTATTCACTGTCCAGCTATTGCATGCTATGTGAAGTACGAGCTATGCAAAGTGTAGCAAGATGCTTAAACTCTTCGTTACTTACTTTATCATTGATAAAATAAGGTTAATAGTATACTATACACATACATATGCACATTTAATTCTCACAATAATCTGATAAACAAGGTACTACTAGCCTTATTTTATCACGAAGAGTTTAAGCATCTTGCTACACTTCACATAGCTTGTACATGGAGAAGTCAGCATTCAAACCCAGGTTATTTAATTGTTCTAACTACTGTGCTATGTAAAGTGAAAAGCAGCAAAACATTTCTCTTATATTGACATATCCTCCAGCTATACATAGGAACATTTTATTATGAAACTAAAAGATTTAAAATGCTGAAACTTATAAAAAAACATTTCTATCTAGATGATTGCACTTCATAGTGACACTACAGGACAGAGTAAACTTCTCCATAGGATTTCCCAGGCTTATAAATCTCTGTGGAAGCAGATTGTCATGTCCTTTTCCCACAAAGAAACTGATGGACTCAAGCCAGCAGGGTTTTCAGTCAGTGAAGAGTACTTAACTACTGGACCACCACTTTGAACCTTCTTTGTCATGGTTATTATGTGCCATCGAGTCAGTTCCATCTCAGCAACCCTATGCACAACAGAAAGAAGTACAACCAAGTCCTACTCCATCCTCACGATTTTTGTTACGCTTCAGTCTGTTGCTGCTGCACTGTGCCAATCCATCTTCTTGGGGATCTTCCTCTTTTTTCTGATCCTCTAATAAGCATGATGTCCTTTTCCAGGGACTGGTCCTTCCTATAATATGTTCACAGTATGAGACACAAAGTCTAGGCATCCTGTCTTCTCAGGAGCATTCTGGCTGTGCTTCTTTCAAGACAGATTTGTTTGTTCTTCTGACAGTTCATTGGACTTTCAATATTCTTCAACACCATTAACTCAAATCAATTCTTCTATGGTCTTCCTTATTTACTTACTGTCCTACTTTCACATGCATGTGAGGCTATTGAAAATACCATGGCTTGGGTCAAGTGCACCTTAGTCTTCAAACTGATATCTTTGCTCTTGAACACTTACTTTAAAGAGGTCTTATGCAGCAGATTTTGCCTAATGCAATATGCCATTTGAATTCTCAACTACTGCTTCCAAGAGTGTTGATTATGGATCTAAGCAAGATTAAATCTTTGCCAATTTCTATCTTTTCTCCATGTATCTTGATGTTATTTATTGGTCCAATGATAAGGATTTTTGTTTTCTTTACATTGAGGTGCAGCCCATACCAAAGGCTTTGATTTTCATCAGTAAGTACTTTAAGTTTTCTTCCCTTTCAATAAGCAAGTTTGCATCATCTACATATCTTAGGTTGTTAATAAGACTTCCTCCGATCCTGATGTCATGTTTTTCTTCATAGAATCCAGCTTCTGAGTTTATTTGCTGAACATACAGATTGAATACAGATTATGAAAAAGTACAACCCTGGTGTGCACCTTTCCTGATTTTAAACTATTCAACACCCCTTTGTTCTGTTGGAATGACTGCCTCTTTATGTACAGGACTCTGGTGAGCACAATTAAGTATTTTGGAATACTCATTCTTTCCAATGTTATCTATAGTTTGTCATGATCTGTACAGTCCAAAGCCTTTGCATAGTCAATACAGCACAACTAAACATCTTTCTGGTATTCTCTGCTTTCATCCATGACGATGCAGCTGACATCAGCAATGATATTCCTTGTTCTATGTCCTCTTCTGAATCTGGCTTGAGTTTCTGGCAGTTTCCTGTACTTTGCAGCCATTTTTAATTATCTTCAGAATAATTTTACTTGCATATATTGATAGTATCTGACATTTTCTGCATTCTACTGGGTCACCTGTTGTTGGAACTGGAACACATATAAATCTCTTCCACTTAGTTGACCAGGTAGTGGTCTTCCAAATTTCTTGACATGGATGAGCGAGGTCCTCTAGTGCTGTATCAATTTGTTGAAAGATTTCATTTTGTATTCCATCAATTTCCGGAGTCTTGTTTTTGCCAATACCTTCAGTGCAACTTGTACTTCTTTCTTCAGGACCATTGTTTCTTGATCATAGGCTACCTCCTGAAATGGCTGAACATCGACCATTTGTTTTTGGAACAATGACTCTGCATATACCTTCCATCTTCTTTTGATACTTTCTGTGTCATGCACTATTTTGCCCATGGAATCCTTCAATATTGAAACTCAAGGTTTTAAATTTTCTTCAGTTCTTTCAACTTGAGAAATTCTGAGCATCTTCTTCCCTCTTGGTTGTCTAACTCCAGGTCATTGCACATTTCATTATACTTGACTTTGTCTTCTCAAGCTGCCCTTTGGAATTTCATTTTCAGCTCTTTTACTTCCACATTTCTTCCATTCACCTTAGCATCTTTACACTGGAAAGTAAGTTTCAGAGTCTCCTCTTAAATCTATTTTGGTCTTTTCTTTCTTTTCTGTCTTGTTCGTGACCTTTAGCTATCTTTATGGATTACGTTCTTGATGTCTTCACTTAACTCTTCTGGTCTTCAGTCATAGTGTCTAAGCAGAAAAATCTGTTCTTGAGAGGGTCTCTAAATTCAGTTGGGATATAGTCAAGGTCATATTTTGTCTTTCATGAACTTGTTTTATTTTTCTTCAGCTTCAGCCTGGACTTGCATATGAACAATTTATGGTCTGTTCCAAAGTTGGCACCTGATCTTGTTTTGGCTCATGATATTTAGTTTTTCTACAACCTCTTCTCAGAGCTGTAGACAGTTTGATTCTACTGCAGAAGATTGGTAAGTCTTCCTGGTAGGTGTGTAGATATTATCCTATCACAGACCATATGGTATTTCAAGTTAGATCTTGAAATTTTCTTTTTGATGATGAATGCTATGCCATTCCTCTTGAATTCGTTGTTCCTCTAATATTACACCACACAAACTGTCAGATTCAAAATGACCAATACCAGTCTAGTACAGATCACTAATGGCTAGAATATTGATTTTTATTGGTTACATCTCATTTTTGACACCTTCTAATTTTCCTAGATTAACACTTCATACACCCCATGTTCTGATTATTTATGGTTTGCAGTTATAGTTCTAATTTTCCTAGATTAACACTTCATACACCCCATGTTCTGATTATTTATGGTTTGCAGTTATAGTTCCTCATTTTCTGTTGAGCTCCATCAACTACTGACAGCCCCTAAAGCTTTACCCATTTGCGTAATTATGGTGAACTCTACTTCGAAGAGGCAGCTCTTCTTCAGTTGTATTTTGTGTGCCTTTCAGCCTAAGGAGCTCATCCTCCAGCACTGTATCTGATGATTTTCTGGTGTTTTCATAATGATTTAAATGAATGAACATTCAGAAACAGTCTACCTCTCCATCTTCCTAGTCTGTCTTACACTGGTATTTAAAATATCAGTGGCATAGCTTCCAGCATCACAACAACATGTAAGCTACAACAGTATGACAAACTGACAAAACAGGTGAACTTTCTAGTAGATATAATTCCCATCTTGGAATTAGTTGAACTTTTTATTTGACATTAATAAAGTGTATGATACATAACTGAAAAATATAAGACTTTTTAAAATGCGACATAAGATCTGTGTTCTAGCATATATTTATTTCAAATAACTTCAAATACTCAAATAATTTAATAAATACCTATGGGAACCTTATAGCTATTGTTAAGTGCCACTGAGTAGCATCTGACTCATAGTGACCCTATATAGGGCTTACAACTGCTGACCTTGCAGTTCAAACCAACTTTGCAGTCCAGAGCATTAACTCCCAGTGCCACACCAAGACTTCTGCTATAGAGATAACAAATTGAATCAGGCAGAACTTATTATGCTTTTTAAAAGAAAATACAAAAATAATAAAAACAGCAACTACTACCACTTGTGAGGTTGGCCCAGGGTTGGGCAGTGTTTCATTCTGTTGTGCATCGGGTTGGTATGAGTCTGTATTGACTCGATGGCACCTAACAACAATAACAACAACTACCACTTCATAAGATTCTGGTCTATGCCAGGCACTACATTATATGATTTGTGAGTCTTATTTTACTAAATTATAATGTAACTCTATGGTGTTTTGCAAGTAAAATTTTGCTAAAGATATAAAAAGCACGGCTGCAAGCATACATTGACAGACAACTTCCAAAGGCTCAACCCAGATTAAGAAGAACATGTGTAATTAGGGATATCATTGGTGATGTCAGACTGATCTTGGCGGAAAACAGAGAATACCAGAAAGATGTTTACCTGTGCTTTATTGACTATTCAAAGGCTTTCAACTGTGTGGATCATGACAAGCTATGGACAACATTGCTGAGAATAAGTATTCTGGAATACTTAATTGTGCTCATGAGGAATGTGTACATAGATTAAGAGTCAGTTGTTCGAACAGAACAAGGGATCACTGAATAGTTTAAAATTAGGAAAGGTATACACCAGTGTTATATTCTTTCACCATACTT